>NC_053490.1:394332262-394633762 GCF_905171775.1 Rana temporaria | reverse complement strand
TGGTTAAAATTGATGGGAAGATGGATGGAGCCAAATACAGGACCATTCTGGAAGAAAACCTGATGGAGTCTGCAAAAGACCTGAGACTGGGACGGAGATTTGTCTTCCAACAAGACAATGATCCAAAACATAAAGCAAAATCTACAATGGAATGGTTCACAAATAAACATATTCAGGTGTTAGAATGGCCAAGTCAAAGTCCAGACCTGAATCCAATCGAGAATCTGTGGAAAGAACTGAAAACTGCTGTTCAAACGCTCTCCATCCAACCTCACTGAGCTCGAGCTGTTTTGCAAGGAGGAATGGGCAAAAATTTCAGTCTCTCGATGTGCAAAACTGATAGAGACATACCCCAAGCGACTTACAGCTGTAATCGCAGCAAAAGGTGGCGCTACAAAGTATTAACTTAAGGGGGCTGAATAATTTTGCACGCCCATTTTTTCAGTTTTTTATTTGTTAAAGTTTGAAATATCCAATACATTTTGTTCCACTTCATGATTGTGCCCCCACTTGTTGTTGTTTCTTCAAAAAAAAATTACAGTTTTATATCTGTTTGAAGCCTGAAATGTGGCAAAAGTTCGCAAAGTTCAAGGGGGCCGAATACTTTCGCAAGGCACTGTATGTGTGTGTATCTATCTATCTAGGGATTTCTGCACTTAAAAAATGTATTGTAGAAAATTCACATGTAATTACATATTCGAAATACGACAGCTTCAGGCTATCTAGCTTACATCCTTCAAGTAGGAACAAAATCTACAATGGCAATATTCTTACATCCTTGTTATATTGCTACATTTCACACCAGAAATCAATTGGGTATCAATTTGACATTTTAATCAATTACAAACTGCATCGTAAATCCCAGAGAGGAGGTTTAATGAGATGCAGTCACTCTCCAAATCACACAGAAAATGTTCCTTGAGCCCTGGTTCACACTGGGTACGATTTGGAACGATTTGAGATGCGATTTGACATGTCAAATCGCATCTCAAATCGGCGGCAATTGTCGGCAATGGCACTGTCCTGATCAGTGCGACACCGCATCTGCGAGTTCAAAAAGTAGTTCCTGTACTACTTTTTGCGATTTCGGGCCGCGATTTACATTAAATTGCGGCCGAAATCTCGGCAAAATCGCGGCCGCGAAATCGCAGTAAAATCGCGCATTTTACCGCGATTTTGAATTCGCAGCAGTGTGAACCTAGGCTTAACCTAATATCAGGATATATATACACAAATTAACAAAAAATAAAAAAATCTTATCTATGAAAAAAATGAATTTTATTGGTGTTTAAAAAAACACTAATGAACATAAATGACATCCTATCATTGTTCATAAAATATTTCAGGCCCCTGGGTTGTAAAGTATCCAGTCAATTTATTGACTGTACTACAATCTTTTTAAAGCGTAGCTCCACCCTAAAGTGGAACTTCCGCTCATTGGATTCCCCCCACCGATGCCACAATTGCCACCTTTCGGGGAGAATATGGGAGATGGGTTGCCTGTCTTTGACAAGTATCCTTACCCACTTCCGGGAGCCCGGCCGTGGCAGTGACGTCACCGCGGGGCTCCCTCCTCCTCCCCTGGCTGCGAGGCTAATAGAGGATCGGGGCCTCGCGCATGCGCAGTAGGGTTCCCGGCGTGCAGCCGAAAGGATTCACTGCCGGGCTCCCTTACTTACCCGCAATGGTGTAGCCTTTCTGCCTACTGCCGACCTCGAGGGACAGCAGGACAGGTAAGTGTCAATGTGTTTTAATAAAAAAAAAAAACATTATACATTAATAGAAGGGACAATGCAAATGAAACGGTGTCTTTTAGTATCACTCTAAGCACGAGTGTGTTATGTTTCAGCTTTATTCAGTGATGATTCTTTCTTATGCTAACCATAGGGTCCACTCATAATGCACAACCTTGCAGTCAAGCACTCTGGCATATTATTTTTGGCGCACTCTAATTCCAGAAATTCTTCTTTCCTATGATGACCATACAGATGACAATGGGGTCATTGGAAATATCAGTTTTTGGTGAAAGACGCATTTGCATGCATATAAAAGATATGTCCTAGTTAACCACTTACCCCCCGGACCATATTGCTGCCCAAAGACCAGAGTACTTTTTGCGATTCGGGACTGCGTCGCTTTAACAGACAATTGCGCGGTCGTGCAAAGTGGCTTCCAAACAAAATTGGCGTCCTTTTTTTCCCACAAATAGAGCTTTCTTTTGGTGGTATTTGATCACCTCTGCGGTTTTTAGTTTTTGCGCTATAAACAAAAATAGAGCGACAATTTTGAAAAAAATGAATATTTTTTACATTTTGCTATAATAAATATCCCCCAAAAATATATAAAAAAATATTTTTTCCTCAGTTTAGGCCGATACGTTTTCTTGTACATATTTTTCGTAAAAAAAAATCGCAATAAGCGTTTGATTGGTTTGCGCAAAAGTTATAGCGTTTACAAAATAGGGGGTATTTTTATGTCATTTTTATTATATTTTTTTTACTAGTAATGGCGGCGATCAGCGATTTATTTTTTATTTTTTTCGGTACTGCGACATTATTGCGGACACTTCGGACACTTTTGACACATTTTTGGGACCATTGGCATTTTTATAGCGATCAGTGCTATAAAAATGCATTGGATTACTATAAAAATGCCACTGGCAGTGAAGGGGTTAACACTAGGGGGCGGGGAAGGGGTTAAGTATGCCTGGGTGTGTTCTTACTGTGGGGGGGGGGGTGGCCTCACTAGGGGAAACACTGATCCTCTGTTCATACATTGTATGAACCGAAGATCAGCATTTCCCCTGCTGACAGGACCGGGAGCTGTGTGTTTACACACACAGCTCCCGGTCCCCGCTCTGTACCGAGCGATCGCGTGTGCCCGGCGACGATCGCGCTCGCCGGGCACACGCACGGGAGTCGGGGGCGAGCGTGGGGCACGCGTGCGCCCCTAGTGGCGGCTGGGAGAGAGGACGTCATATTACGTGCTCTCGCCCAGCCGAGCCACCTTGTGGACGTATAACGGCGGTGCGCGGTCGGCAAGTGGTTAAACAAAAACAAAGTAACAAAATCAATCCTTTCTTGTGGCAAGCATCTTCAAGCTATCAGCTATTTGATCATTTCTTGTGACATGCAAAGCTAAGGTTTAAAAATAAACTTTTGGCTCAATAGATGGAGAAGGTGGCCTTGTCAAAAGATGAGCATTATATTAAAATCCATCTTTAGGCAGATGTGTAATTTTATATTTGCATACAACTAGCAATTATCTGAATCTTTTGTGGCATCTGCCTTCTGTTCTTCCTGTGCATAGCTGCCCTCAGACTGGGAAGAAGGGATAGCACTGGGAGCTAGCTGATCATGCTCTGCTGTATGCACCTGCTGACAGGGAACATGCTGTACTTACTGGAGGAGAGCAGAGTTGATGAATTTTCTGTGTATTGCAGTTTCTTCATAGTCAGATCAGCATTCTGCAGTTAAAGTGTCATTGTATTTTTTCCCAGGGAAAGCAATGTCATGCTTCTGATTTCTCTTCGAAAAGGTCACGTCACGATCGTGGCTTTTTTTTTAAATACTTTTGCAGTTGTGTATTATGCAGATTGCTTGAAGGATGACTAAAATGTAATATGTTGCAGTTTACCAGTCCTTGGAAGCAGTGGCTGCATTATTTTTTTTTTTTTTTATTAAGTACATTTTCAGCAAGTAGAGAACATACCTGTTAATCTTTCCAGAAATGCAGTCTCCTTGTCCTGTCAGATTAAATGGAAGAATAGAATTTTGCCTCACCTGTAAAAACTCCCCATTCCTTGTGTGATAGTGATGAAAAAAGGGAGACGTGTACGAATTGCAGCCTAGGTGGCAACTAAGGATGAGCTCCAGCGTGTTCGCATGGTACACCTGCAGAGCCCGCCAGGAAGTCTGCACAGCGCTGCGCTAATCACAGCCAGGGAGACGTTGTCCCGATGCTCGGCTGCAGAGATCGGGAAATGTCTCCCTGGCTGTAATTAGCGCAGCGCCGTGCAGACTTCCTGGCGGGCTCTGCATGTGTACCATGCGAACACGCTGGAGCTCATCCTTGGTGGCAACCATGGTTCCCTCCATAGATACATTGGAGGAGTGAGCCTAGTCACCAAAAGCCGTTATTTTTTTTTAGAATTAACAAATATAAAAGACACATACAGCCATGACATCTAATGTCTGGTAACTGGTGTTCTATCGATTTGTGCCCTCCGTCGAAAAGTGCCTGTGCATGCGCAGAACAGAAAGGCACTCAAGCAGAGTTGCCGATCAGCTGGAGTGACATCTCCATGGCGCACGCGCACATCGTAGGAGTTTGCTTTGGCGGGTGATATTTAACGGCACAATTGAAAGCCATGCAAAGAGCGGAGGGACATAGATGTCACATTGTGCCTCACTATAAACCTGCGGCACAATATGACAAATACGGTGTCCCTCCGCTGTTTGCATAACATTAAATTATGCCAGAGAAATGGTATCTCCTGTCAAAAAGGCTCCTACAATGTGCACATGTGTTATGGGACGTCACTCCTCCAGCTGATCGGCAACTCAGCTGGCGTGCCCGTTCTGCACATGCGCTGGCACTTTTCGACGGCGGGCACATATCGAAAACACTTGCAACATATTAGATTTGTTTTTGGGTATACATGCATTTACTTTTAGTTGGTTTTATATCTGTTGTGAAGAGAATACTATCATGTTTTTACTTGGCTGTGAATCTTAAACTGTTTTAGACAATAGGATTTTGGTAAATATTCACAAAACAATATAGTTAGAAATGCACCGAAATGTCAGCCCCCAAAACCTTTCTGAAAATGGTGTTATTGGCATTCGGCCAATAAGAGATGCCGATGATGGGACCAAAAACGCACGCGATTGTGCTGTGATTTTTACCGCCAATCCATGGCGATTTTGCACTGATTTTTACTGTGCTTATGGTGTTTTTCATAGGTCACGTGACTGCATCAAAAACATAACACTGGTGCTTTCTTGCTGCTTTTTCAATGCTTTTAAACCAGGAGGTGCATTTTTTTTCTTTAACTGTCCAAAAATGCAGCAAGCAGGATTTAACACCACAATGGAAGCCCAACGGACAACTGTGCAGACACCTCTCCATAAAGCTGGTCAGCAGAGGGAAGCATGAAGTGCTCTAGAATTTCCTGGTAGAGGGCTCCGCTGACTATGGATTTGATAAAACACAGCAGACTAATATCGGCAGATGACATGTCTTCCCAATTCATCACGGACTGTGGAAACTTCCCACTGGTCCTTCATGCTACTTGGATTCTCTCCACTCTCCCTCCAGACTCTTGATCGTGATGTTCTTTTCCTGGTATGGCAGCAAAGCATTATTGCCGTGACATTTGTACGCCCGTCTGCTGCCTTTGCAGCTAAGGGGGGAGAAATAATTACGTCTACCACATATTTTTTTATTTTTTCGAATTGATCTTCCACTGGAAACTGTAAACGAGGCCTTACTGAGTTTTGCCATTTTTTTTTCAAAACTTTATTTAGTCATTTTTAGTATTTTGGGTCTCGTCATTATGCCAGCATGTACTATGCATAAATATGCACATATGAACATGCACATCAACTGGTATTAAAAGTGCACATAAATATGCACACTAGGCTTAAAAATATGCTGCAATGTTATCCTACGTGTCCATTCACATTGGGGAGTTTAGAGGCTCATTTCAAGAGGAGAGTTTAAAAGCCGGAATTTTTTGGAGAGGAGTTTTCAGGCAGAAAAAACACGTATAAAAGCAAAAGCCCATAAAGTCTCCTAAACTCTTCAATACAAGCCACGATGAGCATTTGTTCTGTCTTTTTTCTGCCCGAGGCTCTGGCATTTTATTTCTGTGCATGGATCCTAAAAAGCATTCATGTTTATAATGGAGAAAGGCCTTAATAGGGCACAAAACCGATATTAAGGGTACAAATCAAGGTTTATTTTTTTTGCTCATTTACATAGCACCAAATAATTGCAAAGCATTTGCCAGAGTGCATAGAGCACTATTTATATGCTGTTGTCAATGTGTTCAATGCTTTGTTGGTCTGTGCTACTGGTCTGTTTGGCAGGAAACTGGTTAAAGCAATCATTTTAATTATATGCTTTAATGAGTTTAACAGTGCAGTGTTTGTAAATGTACCTAATACCCCAGGAATTTACTGATTAGAGTTGAATTTAGTTTGATTTACTATTGTTAAATGGAGTGTGAACACTTCAAAGTCTGATTTTCCTGTAATATGTTTTAAAGTCTATGTAAAATAGCATAACTCTGAATGCTACGTGAGCTCTTCCTTTGAAAAGGCAATCACGCTTATTGCAAGTGTTGATTTTACAGTGCAAAGAACATTTCAAACATTTAAATCTGGAGTTCTTTTTTTATCACTTTAACATCTGCAATAATTAAATAGATCGACTTTAATGTCTCCCTATTTGGGGTCATTTACCACTATTTAGTTGGTAGACTACAATATTTTCTCAAGTACTTGAAGAATTTAGATTTTTTTTGTTGTGCATTTTTTATTTTTAGGTATCTGATGTTGTGCTGAGTAGGATAGATTTAGAGCAGTTGCAAAAGCCTCAGTGACTCGCTTGGTCTTAAAGGGGTTGTAAAGGTACAATTTTTTTTTCCCCCTAAATGGCTTCCTTTACCTTAGTGCAGTCCTTCACTTACCTCATCCTTCCATTTTGCTTTTAAATGTCCTTATTTGTTCTAAAAAAATCATCACTTCCTGTTCTTCTGTCTGTAACTCCACACAGTAATGCAAGGCTTTCTCCCTGGTGTGGAGTGTTGTGCTCGCCCCCTCTCTTGGACTACAGGAGAGTCAGGACGCTCTCTACCTTGCAGATAGAGAAAAGAGCTGTGTGTTAGTGGGCGTCCTGACTCTCCTGTAGTCTAAGAGGGGGCAAGCACGACACTCCACACCAGGGAGAAAGCCTTGCATTACTGTGCGGAGTTACAGATAGAAGAACAGGAAGTGAGGATTTCTCAGAAGAAATAAGGACATTCAAAAGCAAAATTGAACGATGAGGTAAATTGTACCTTTACAACCCCTTTAAAAGGGCTGATATTTAGGACTAGTGTTTTTAAACCAGCCTTTCTCAATCTGTTTACCCCACTGGAACATTTGAAAAAGTCTTCAAGTCTCATGAAACCCTTCCTAAAATAATTATACCTACAGTTTGTGCTATATTGGCATTAGGGATGCACCGAAATTTTGGCTGCCGAAACATATTGGCCTGAAAATGGCGTTTTTGGCAAATTGGCGAAAGAAAAAACACGCCGATAATGGAGCCGAAACCGAAATGGGTGCACAATGTGGAGGAAAGTGTGTGCAGAGTGGCTTTCGCTCCCAGTTCCGCCTCCCGAAATCTCACTCAGAGTTGCTCCTGCACAATAAGGCTAGTGCGGCCAGGACACACAGGGTACATGTTTATCGGAGGCACAGGCGGTGGTGATCCCTTCTCCCATCACTTAGCACTGTGCATAGCGATCGGGTGATAGAAGTTGCTGCATGTGGCATTCTGACATCTGACCCCATTCCTGCTCTTGTCTTCTGTAAGTGTGCAGTGCCGATGTGATCCTCTCCTGTGTCTGAATACCACTGGCTCTGTATGGACCGGAATGTGATTTGTAGAGGGTAAATTAAGTAATCTTTCCGGCATCACTGCACTGTGATAACTCCTCACACCAGTCTCTTCTCTCTCATTGCTTGTCCAGCTCTCACTACACTCGCAGCCCCTCTCCTCCCCCTTCATCCTCAGCATTTCCTGGTCCACAATCTTTTCATCTCCTAGTCTTCTTAACCCTCTGTATGCTCTTGTCTGCAACTGTCACAGCCTCAGAATCCTGCCAGCATTCCATTTATTCCTCATTGCTTCTTCATCCTTCCGGAACTTTTTTTCTTCACTGCAGGGGTGTAACTACAGTGGTCGCCATTGCGACCCAGCCCGAGAGGAGGGTTGACATACAGAGGAACCAATGCCTTCCATGTTATTCCTGCAGCCACTGAATGCCTGCAAGAGAGGAGGAGAAGTGTGCATTTAGCAGTTGCAGGAAGATCATGGAGGGCATTGGTTCCTCTGTATGCCGGCCCTCTCCAGCCCCTCGGCTCTCTCTTGGCCCTTCTGTGATCTTCCCCAGCAACTTCTCTGCTCTCTCCTGCCCCACACCCCTTCCCTGACCCCCTACTGTTCTCTGCCCCCCCGTGCTTTTTTCCAGTCCCCCCCCCCACTCTGTGCTGCTCTCCTTTACCCTGCCATCCTGTACTGTCTCCTGCCCGCCCCCCCGAGCTCTGCCAGGTTCCCCCCTCCCCTGTCAGGATGGAGAGTAGGGAAGACTTCCCTGCCTGAAATGAAAAAATCTGAAATCTGTACAAATCACTTCCTTTGTCCATTCCTAACTGTAGCATAATAAACTGTTTACAGACAACAAAGTTTACTATGCTACAACACCCACTTTTTGCCATGGCGCACTACGCTTGCCACAGGTCAATCTCCCCCTAAATGTCCTCATTCTCACCTTCAAAAGTTGTGAGGTATGCACTGGTAGGCTGCTGGGCACTGGTGAGACAGACATGCTGCTAATGATGGGCAATGGTAGGCTGCTGGGCACTGGCAGGCTGCATATGATGGGCACTGGTGAGGCCGCATTGGTCTCCTGTACCATGTCCCCAGTCTCTGACCATCTACTGTATAAAAATGTTTTTAAAAAAGTAATTTTTGGCCTAGTGTATTCATTTTCACTATCACTTTTGGCACCAAAAAAAACAATTCGGTACACCCCTAATTTGCATAAAAAGGTGTTTAAGATTAAGTTCACCTTTTTAAAAAAAAATAAAAAAAAAACGTATGAGCAAGCCAATACACTTGACAGGAAGAATCTATGAACTACCACAGAACTCTGTATTTTTTTTATTTTTATTTTTTAACATGTTACATCCAGAATATGGGTGTAACATGTTATGAAAGATGAATTTATCCTTTAAAGCGGTTGTAAAGATAAAAAAATGTTTTTCCCTAAATGGCTTCCTTTACCTTAGTGCAGTCCTCCTTAACTTTACCCTATCCTTCCATTTTGCTTTTAAATGTCCTTATTTCTTCTGAGAAATCCTCACTTCCTGTTCTTCTGTCTGTAACTCCACACAGTAATGCAAGGCTTTCTCCCTGGTGTGGAGAAAGCCTCTTGAGGGGGCGAGCAGGAGTGTCAGGACACGCTCTAATTTGCAGATAAAGGAGCTGCGTGTTAGTGGGCGCCCCCTCAAGAGGCCTTCTTTACACCAGGGAGAAAGCCTTGCATTACTGTGTGTAGTTACAGACAGAAGAACAGGAAGTGAGGATTTCTCAGAAGAAATAAGGACATTTAAAAGCAAAATCGAAGGATGAGGTAAGTGAAGGAGGACTGCACTAAGGTAAAGGAAGCTATTTAGGGGGAAAAAAATTACTTTTACAACCGCTTTAATTTTATCGACCCAAAATATTTTCGTTGACGAAATTAACACTATTTTAGCCAACTAAAATACAACTAAAAACTAAAATGGCATTTTAGTCAAGACTGACTAAATTGAAATACGACGTCAACGAGAGAGAAAACAAAGACTAAATTGGTCTGTAGTGCATATTCAAGCCTTAAATAATACCCTGTTAGATTTTTACTCCAGGAGTATAAAATGAGTTTGGAAATTCTAGAGAGGTGCTTAAATAATGCATTACAATTAAAATCCATGAGATCCATGAGTCTACTAAACTGTACTGGTGATTTTAGTCAACTAAAATACGACAAAAGATTCAGATGACTAAAATAAATCTTAAATGTAATTTTAGTCAAGACTATGAATAAAACGTAATCAAAATTTGCCTTTAAAATTAACACCGACATGAAAACTATTTAAAATTTGTATTCAAATTTCCTGGTCCACAATCTTTTCATCTCCTAGTCTCCTTAACCCTCTGTATGCTCTTGTCTTCAAATTAATTGGTATATCTAGCAAAACTGATATCCTGGGCAGACAATTTTTCACACCCTTCTGCTCTGTACAATGTTTTTAGTAGTAATTTTTAACGTAAATGAATAATAGAAAAATACAGACAGTACAAATTTGGGTGCCCCCTAACAGTGGTCAGTGTCGAAGTTGCCTCTTTCATTGTTGGCTATAGTAGCTAGCAGTGTTAATTAAGTCGACTAAAATGACTAAAACATTTTAGTCGACTAAATGAATACTATTTTAGTCAACTAAATATTTAAAACTAAAACAATAGAGATGACTAAATTACGACTAAAACTAAAATGCCATTTTAGTCAAAAGACCAAGACTAAATTGAAATTTGACTTCAAAATTAACTCTGGCCTGTAGTGCATGTTCATACCTCAATACCATAAATAATGACATGAGATTTTTCACTCCAGCAGTATATGAGTTCGGAAATTGTAGAGAAATGTTACCATTACAATTTAATTACACCCATTAGATTTTTGACAACTAAAATGAGTTTGCAGAAGACTAAAACTAAAATGCCATTTTAGTCCAAAGACTAAAACTAAATCGAAATTTGCTGCCAAAATTAACACTGGTAGCTAGATCAGTTGCCTACTGCTAAATCGGACCCTGCTAATTTTATTGGGAACCCTAATGAAACCTTGATTGAGAGAGGATGATTTAAACATATTCCTAAAAAGGACTTCCAGGCCCTCCCTAAAAAGCTACAAATACTGTAGCTGCTGACTTTACTATAACATTTACCTGTCCAGGTATTCAGTGATGTCCTCACTCAAGCCTGTTCTTCAATTGGCTTCGAGGGCAGGTATCAAGACACTGGCTCTCTTGAAACGGCATGATCATGCCCTTTCTTCAGTGCGCAAGCGCTGATGATGTTGGGCGTACAGGTTTAGAAGATATTTCCAGTACCTACAGGTAAGCCTTAGATTAGGCTTACCTGTAGGGCGAAAGTGGTCTGTAAGGCTCGATTCATACTAATGCATGTTGCTTTTTAGCCTTTTTACGGTGCTTGCTGCGTTTTTTGTCAAATGTTTTTTTACCGCGATTTGCGTTTTTAGCTATAAACAGGTAAAAAAAAAACTAAAATCGCGGTAAAAACGTGGTACTTGCGTTTTGGATGCGGGTCAATTGAATTCTATTACATGCAAAACGCTGCTTTTTGCAGGAAAAAAAGTCCCTGACCCTTTCCAAAAACGCAGAGGCACAAAAAAGCATTGATGAGAACATGTTCCATAGGAAACCATGTTAAAAAATTTCAAAAACAGCATTAGTGTGAATGGAGCCTAAGGGTTTACAACCACTTTAAATCATTCTACAAATGTGTCTGACTTCAGCAATACTTTATGCCAAGTATTATAAGGTTATTCATTTTTTTCCTTTTAACTATACTGAAGTTATTTTATGCCCATCCCCTCTTTCTAACAATGTGATAAAAAAAAACTGTAGGCTGCTTCAGGCTCCCTTCAGCCAACACCGAGCACAGTTGTGATAAGATCAAAGTAATATCTGCTTCTTTGTTGACTCCTTAAATTGGTTGTAAAGCACATGCTTTTATAGTGTGTCTTAATTAAGAGCACCAAGTGTAATTTCTGTCTGCTGCTTCGTTCCTCTATCGGCATGAATCATTTCTAACAAGTGTTTCTGAAACCAAGAGAAAAATGGTGACAGGCAAGGGAGCTCCAGTTGGCTGGCAGCTTGAGCTCTGTTGCTGTGCGGGTGGCCCACCCCTCTCCACTCAAATCAGCTTTGCTCACGAGCCCTGCAGAGTAACTTTAGCTTCCTGCCCCCTTTTTCTGACCGCTCAGATAAGCTTATAAATTATGACCTTTGAAAAGCTGTAGAGAAGAAAGACTGCAGAGAAAACGATAATTTTTTTTTTTTAAAAGTCAGCAGCTACAAATACAGCAGCTGCTGACTTTTTAAAAATGGACACTTACCTGTCCAGGTCGCCCGTGACGTCGGCATCCTCGGTGAGGGAATCGGGAAGTGAAGCGCTGCGGCTTCACTGCCCGATTCTCTACTGCGCATGCACGAGTCATGCTGCGCCGTGCCCACTGGTCCCCTTCGTGTTCTGGGAGCAGAGCGTTTCCCAGAACACAACGGGGGGGAGATCGGTGACACGAAGGGGCGGGACTCTCGCGGGAGTCTATACCAGGAAGTGGTGCAAATTACCTGTTTTTATACAGGTATTTGCACCCCCCTGAAAGGTGTCAAATGTGACACCGGAGGGCGCGGGGGGGGGGGGGGGGTTACGAAAATCGGAGGTTCACTTTTGGGCGAACCTCCGCTTTAATGCATAGGATGTATTAAAGGGTCACTAAAGGAAAATTTTTTTTGCTGAAATGACTGTTTACAGGGTATAGAGACATAAAAGTTAACTGATTCCTTTTAAAAATGATTAAACATAGATTAAATTCAATCATATAATGTGCCTCTAGTTTTACTTTCGGTTTTAAACTGAGAGACCCACAGAACAAAAATCCATGGCAGTGTTTTGTTTTTAAAATGAATCTGATTGGTTCTGAGGAGTTTTAGACACACAGTAATGACAGCTTAGACCACCGTGAAAAGCTCCCAGTACTGTGGTTATAAGGAGCCAGACAACCAGGAAGTGTGGAGATCACAGCAGAATTACAGCAACTTCAAAGCAAAAACGAACAATAAGGACATGAAACCAGTACTGCAGTAAGGCAAAGGAAGCTATTTAGCTAAAAAAAATGTTTTCCTTTAGTGATCCTTTAAGGTGGAACACACAGCTTTAAAACCCCTTTAATAGGTGAGCATAATAATTTTTTGATAAACTTGGTGTTAAGACGGTTGTAAGAAGGTGTAGTTTCAAGGAACAATGAACAATTTCAGGTCCCCTAATACTGCTTAGTTTGGGTAGTTTTTAGGGGTCATCTCTGTTTACTGAATTCTGTCTTGGTGGAAAAGTTCTGTATGTAGGAAAAAATAACTCATTATGATTTTTGTTTTATAGAATGCTGCCTTTCTTTATGGCCTTGGATTGGTCTACTTCCATTACAATGCATTTCACTGGTAGGTATTCTAAAGTACATCTTTCCTCTAAAAACAAGACTTACCTTTTCATTATAAATGTCTGAGGATTCTGTTGTTTCTGTATGTTTAATATGGGGGGGAGGGGGAGGGGGGGGGGTTCCATCTCTAGCAGCCGTTGCTTATAGAAATGTTAGAATCAGGTTCTTGTGAGGGGTTTTGTTCTCTCTCCTTTTTTTTTTTTTTTTTTATCAAAGTGAGCTGATCATAAAGTTATGTTTTCCAAGAACTGAAATAGCTGACTTTTTCTAAAAATCATTTTGTGCTGGTAAAAGAAAGCTACAGAAGGCTGGTCTTTTCATATTGCTACAAAGAAGGGTTCATTTGTTGAAGAATTTATATCATGCAAGGTTCCTCTCTAAAATGAACCTGTGCTTTGGTTGCAGCCAAAATACCAGATTCACTTTTATCAGGCAGATTAAGCATCTTATACTTTTCTTTCCCATACTTTTCTGACCAAAGCCCTGCCAAAATAAATACTGCTTGGAACGAGGGAACATGTGAAATGCTCATACTTTGGTTATTCTTATCCCCTTGCTGACCGCAATTTTTACCTTTTTTTTATTATTTTTTTTTTTTATAATGCTCTTTGCCTTGAGAATGTTGAATAACCTTGCAGCAAATGGGACTGCTCAACCGAGTGTGATCCTAGTTCTCTGGCCTTATTTTAAACTGAAACAAAGTCTTTGTTATTGCCAAGGTGACTGACACTTCTAAACTAATTCTGGGCATCTAAGAGTTTTTGTTTTAGAAGGGCTAAATTATAAATTGTCTGTTTTGGTGTGATACAGTCATTAATTTGCCTTTTTAATGTTTCCAGGGCAATTAGAGCATTTCAGGAAGTGCTTTATGTCGATCCTGGCTTTTGCCGCGCCAAGGAAATTCATCTACGACTTGGACTTATGTTCAAAGTGAACACTGACTATGAGTCAAGTTTAAAGGTAAATGCAGAGTTTAATGTAGTGTGTCCTGTATCAGTAGTGTGTGCTGTGCAAGTAGAAGGAACCTCACACTAGTTGTCCAGTAAAACAATTTATCTTGATCGTACAGGACACAGACTGATATTCGTAGATAATGACCTCTAGATTGTATGCTCTCATTCCACCTGTATTGAGTTGTATTATAACTGTACTGTCAGCCTTCGTCTTGTAATGCATTGCGCAAACTGTTGGCGCCATATAAATCCTGTATAATATGGGTTATAGGCTGCTACCCTCACGTAATTTGACACTGGCAACGTTTTCAAATATGCCTACCTTGGACTTTTTGTTGTTGCTAGGGCAATTTAGTAGGTGGACCTCTACACCATTATGGAGAAGTTTTATAATGAACCTCACTCTGTGGGTGAAGGGTTATAGGGTTAAGCCAAAGGTGACATATTTAAATGGTTTGCCAGTATTGTCCAGTCACCTAAGGATGGCACCCTATAACTCGGAGTCTATGACTATCCAGCCTGTGTCTTGTGCTATACTCCAATATATGGAATTTAAAGGTAAGTCATACTTTTTTTTTTTTTTTTTTTTTTGTAAACTGTTCTATTGGACTAGTGTGAGCCTGTTTCTATGTCTTCTGGTGGGATGATACTCACTTTTCTTTGGTCTGAGCACTGTAAAAGGGGAAGGTCAAAGATGGTAACCCATGTGTTGGATTGATTATGACCCAATCATCTCCTGCATAGATAATATTTTTCTTTGTGTACAGCTTTCTTTTCATACATCTGATGGGCACCAGGTAAATAAAAGCCTCAGTCGGTCCAGGGCGGCCTGTTAGCGGTGCTGGCACAAAATGTACACACAGACTTCCTTAGTTGTGTCTGTGTGTACAGGCTTGCTGATCTTTACTTGTACATTGGCTTCCTAAAAGTTGGCCACATCCCAGCAACAGGGTCCACATATAAATGGCAGCAGAAACTGTCAATCAAAACTCCCTGCTCCTAGTTATAGGTGGAGTCAGCCTGCTGTACAGCCCTGTTCATTTGTGCAGGAGGGACCTGCTGACCTTTGATCTGAAAATTATGAAAGTGAAAAAGTAAAACTTAACCCATTATTGCTACAGCTTCTATGTAATGTGATTACTGTAATTGGTTCTCAGTGGTCACATCGCAAACCCATCCCACTAACTCCCAATCCAAAGCAGTCACTGAGAGCTGTTGGTAACAGCTCGATCACTGTGCTAGGAGCATGCAGTGAGCATGCTCTCAGTACACATACCGAGGCCACTGTATGAGCATATTTGCAGACTGGGTGTTAAACCCCCCCCCCCCCCTTTTTTGTTTTGCTACTGTATGTGCAATGTGGTCAGCAAAAAGAATATCCTTATTAGCCCTTGGTTAAAGGCTTGGTTCACCTAAAAAAAAAAAAAAAAAAATGCAGGAAATTTTATGTTACTGGAGCCTGCAAATTTTAGCACCCGCCATCAGTGGATTGTGAGTGTAATGTCAGGCTCCTGCAAATTCTTCCTCTGCCCTTACCTCTGTCATTTAGGGAGCTTGAGGACAATTTAGTGGACTGTTATTGCACACGTATCTAGAGCTGCATGATTCTGGCAAAAATAAAAATCATGATTTAAATTTTTTTTTGTTTGGGGTAAAGTTCACGAAATTCACGCAGCGTAACATTCTCTTTCACATTATACCAAAAAATTAGGCTAACTTTGCTGTTTTTTTAAAAATTCCTTAAAGTGTATTGTTTCCCAAAAATGCTTTTGAAAGACCGCTGCCCAAATGGTGTCATAATATATTGCAACAACTGCCATTTTATTTTCTAGGGTCTCTGCTAAAAAAAAAAAAAAAATACATAATTTTTGGGGGTTCGTTCAAAGTATTTTTGTAGCAAATACTTATTTTAACTTGTTGGCAACAAGTGTCAAAGGTCTAGTCTTTAAGTAGTCAAACTGACATCATTTACAGACCCAAGTTCATTCCTTTGATTTCAAAGAACCAAATGTTAGTGTTTCTCTTCATCTCTGCCAAAGCTATGTTGTGATGAACTTGGCAGGCTGCCTGGTTGTTTTTTTTTTTTTTGACAGCCGTCAGCAGTGAGCAGAGAACGCTGCACTGAATCGATAAAATGCTGTGTTAAGATCACGAGAGGGGTAGAATCGCGATTCTTTAACGATTAATCGTGCAGCTCTACTCATGTGTCCTATTGAGAATTACAAGTCCATCTGCCACTGTGACAGCCAGGTGTGTTAAAGTATACATTTTAGCCCAAAAGAGAAGTTTAAACTCCCAAACCTATATTTTCTGAAAGCAGAGACACAGGAGAATCAAATGGTTTGTCATATTAGTGCCGCAGTTTATCAGTGGGGGAAAAAGTAAATTTTATTGCACACAAATGCAAAAATGTTCTGGTTAAAAAAAATAGTTAAGCCGAGTAATTGTATACCCTTAAAATTGGGCAGGGTGGCGGTTGTGTCCATCTGAAAGCGAACAGCTTGCAAATGCACCCTTTCCAAATATAGATAATATAAATATAATCTGGGACAATGGTGCTATAACATTCAAAACCCAATCCAAATAAAAATGTATAAAAAATAGAATACAATCCAACATAACCAGTGTCCACTTGTGATCCACTAAAGTGTCCAAATTCTACAATATTCATATATAAATGTGTATTCTTCTTGATTGTAGTGAACCTTCAAAAAATACCACGTGCTCAATGACACAAACTCCGTACAGTACACTCACTGAATAGAATTGTCTCTCGCTTTCATGATCGGCAATAAATATGCTTTACTTGAAATGCTTTACTTCCACAGGAAGGCTTTAAACATTAGCTTGCTCAGACACTGCAAAGCTTTTCTGAAATAAAGGGTCCACAATAGTACAGTATCATTTAGCGAGCAAAAAAGTGCCGGACTTTAAATGAGACAACCTAGATAAGTATCTCCATCCCTAATCAATTTAATAAAGAGGAGGTTCGGGACTTTGAATGAGGCACATAAGTGGAACAATGGATCCGTTTGAAAAAAGCAAGTTTAATAAAATGAGCACAGGTTATACAAATATCTTGGCCAGCAGGCTCCATATAAAGATACAAGTTAACATCAAATATATAAAAAATAGCTAAATCACATCATATGATAACGTAATGAATCTAGGATGGCCTATAGATTAGAATGGTCCGTTGGCTCGACGCGTTTCGGCGACTATATTGCCTTATCAGGAACAATGCATATAATCTGAAAAAAATATATTTATATGTGTATGAGGGCCAGTAAAATGTATTAAAGACTCTCCAATTGGGGTAAAATAGAATATAAGGGGGAAGACAACGAATAAGGATATGGAGGAAGGAGATGATCCTGCCTCATACTTGCACATTACCACTTAAGACCCGGACCAAAATACCGGTAAAGAACCCGGCCAGTTTTTGCAATTCGGCACTGTGTCGCTTTAACTGACAATTGCGTGGTCATGCGTTGTGGCTCCCAAACAAAATTGGCGTCCTTTTTTCCCCACAAATAGAGCTTTCTTTTGGTGGTATTTTATCACCTCTGCGGTTTTTTATTTTTAGCGGTTTTTATTTTTTGCGCTATAAACAAAAATAGAGCGTCAATTTAAAAAAAAAATCAATTTTTTTTCCGTTTTGCTATAATAAATATCGGCCAAAAATATATATAAAAAAATATATTTTTCCCCTCAGTTTAGGCCGATACGTACCGTATTTATCGGGGTATTGCGTGCTCCGGCGTATAGCGCGCACCCCTAAAGTGGACCCGACATTCCTGTAAAAAAACATTCTAGTACTTACAGTTTTTGTGTTGCGCGGCGGCCTCGTCGGGTCCGGCTGCGGCTTCGGGTGTCCTCTTCGTCGGGTCCGGCGTCCTTCTGCGGCGTCCTCCCCGCTCGATTCCCGCACTGAGTTTGAATACTGCGCCGGCATATACCGAGCGCAGTACACTCGTGTATAGTCAGGCAGGCTCGGCTACTCTCGCGCTCACGTCCTGTACGTCCAGGACGTGAGCACGAGAGGAGCCGAGCCTGCCTGACTATACACGAGTGTACTGCGCTCGGTATATGCCGGCGCAGTATTCAAACTCGGCGCGAGAAAACGGGTATCGGCGTATATCGCGCACCCACGATTTTGCCCTGATTTTCAGGGCAAAAAAGTGCGCATATACGCTGATAAATACGGTATTCTTCTACCTATTTTTGTAAAAAAAAAATCGCAATAAGCGTTCTCGATTGGTTTGCGCAAAATGTATAGTGTTTACAAAATAGTGGATAGTTTTATTGCATTTTTATTAATAATTTTTTTTTTGTTACTACTAATGGCGGCGATCAGCGATTTTTTTCGTGATCGCGACATTATGGCGGACACATCGGACAATTTTGACAAATTTTTGGGACAATTGTTATTTTCACAGCAAAAAATGCTATAAAAATGCATTGTTTACTGTGAAAATGACAATTGCAGTTTGGGAGTTAACCACTAGGGGGCGCTGAAGGAGTTAAGTGTGACCTCATATGTGTTTCTAACTGTAGGGTGCGGGGCTGGACATGTGACATCATTGATCGTGTGTCCCTATATCAGGGAACACACGATCAATGACAGCGCCACAGTGAAGAGCGGGGCAGCTCTCCTCGTTCTTAGGCTCTGGGGACCGTTCGCGGCACTCCAGCGGCGATCGGGTCACGGAGCTTCGGACCGGGTCACGGGCGCGCGCCCGTGACCCACGGCTGGGCACTTAAAGGGGACGTACAGGTACGTGCTTGTGCCCAGCCGTGCCATTCTGCCGACGTATATGTGCAGGAGGCGGTCCTTAAGTGGTTAAAGCACTCAATGTGCTGGTGGCGCCATACCAGCGGAAATCACGCTGCATCCCGCCCGGGAGCTGAGGGGACGAGGAGCCCCAAGGAAACCGGACCCCAACATTGAACCTCCAATGGGATGGTAAAGCCCACACTGGCACTGTAGATGATGCTGGGAGGTGGCCTTGGAAGTGTCTAAGGAAATACGAGGGAAGAAAGTGTGGGGAAGGTAAGAAGTATGCAATTATATAAGCTTGGGGTGATGACCGTTGCAATGTTAGGTAACCAAAAGTGGGATAATACTGTATTAAACAGATCTGGGAGTATAAATGAAGGTGAAGGGAGGATATTAAAGTGTAGAATGAAGGCATGTGTTATGTGAAGAGCAAATGGAAATGGTGCATGTGTAAAGAGGTTTGTGGTTAAAATGATTATAAAGGAGCCACTATCTCCAACTAAGATACAAAGAAAGAACATGATATGTGTCAAAACCATACTCCAAGTGGTGAGATGTAGTGGGGAACCCGGCATCAGCAACCAGCGGACAGTGAGGATGCTCAGACCACGTGGGGAGCTATGAGGGATCCCAAGTCACCCCAGGGACACACCCCCAGCGTCACGCTTGCGTGACTGGAATGAGGGGAAACCCACGCCTAGAGCGACAGCCGCCACCCATATCGCAGAGAGGTCACCCTCTCCACGAGCTTGTCAGATCAAGAGGGACGCCGTTGCAATGGCGTCAAAGGCGACGTCACGCGCATAGAGTCCAGCGTGGTGCCGATGCGTAACTGGACAAGCCCGCCCACCCCCCAAACACAGCAAACCAGCTAGGGGGAGGGCGCCAGGAGCGCATCGCAGCCCCCGGGCATAAGTAGACAACAGCCCACACAGCGCCACCAAGTGTAAGCTAAATAAAAAGAAAAATATAAAAAAATAATAAACATAAATGGACTATTGAAGTAAACAGAAAAATTTAAAAATTAGCACAAATATTAAATTACCAATAAAAATCATGTATGGCATAAGAATATAGAATGAGTTTTCTTATGAGTACAGAAATTTTAGGAAAACATTCATCGGATATCCACCCATGTGCCTCCATCCCTAATTTGGTAATATTTAGAGAGCAAAAAAATAGTACAGTATCGTTAAAATACCACTTTTATTTTCCATGTCCAATTATATACCTAGATCTCGTAATATACAGTGACAAAGTGATCCGGACAGACAATGCCGGTGTTCTGTCAAAGTGCCCCCATTAGAAAAATGCCCAGCCGGAACTGCGCATGCGCAGAACAGAGCCGCAGAACAGCTTAGTTTCCGATCAGCTGTAGATGGCGCATAATAGCCGACATTGTGGCACACGCTCCCGATGCGCGTTCATGTCAGTAAGAGCGTTTTGGCAGCAAAAAAATGCTTGACGGCTTGTAAACCCGTTTTGACACTAGGTGCATTAAGCGCTTAAGATTTTAGGAGAGTTTGCAACATCTATGTGCGTGAGGCCCTAAAATTGCATGCACAATGGTGGCAAACTACCCAAAATTGCCCTTCGTCAAAGCTTTAAGTCTTGTCAATTTAGTGTTACAGATGCCGCCGGAACTCTTGAACCGCACGTGTTACCCAGACTCCTATGCAGAAGCAAACATCAACAAGGCTGTCATGCATAACTATCGGCTCAGTATTTGCAAAATGGTCCGCTCTGTCTTAAACAATCTTCTTGTTTCGGGCAGTGACCTGAAGAAGTCTTTGTGAGGGAACACATAGGTCGTGGCTACACAGGATAGATCAATATGTCAGGTCCAGTTCGGTGTAAGGATTCTATGCAGGAAGTGGGCTTGTTTCAGGCAGTGCAGGCCATGTTGTATTTCAGACCTTTGCTGCGGAGCTTTATACCCTTTGTGCAAAACACAAACGTTGCATTTTTTTTTTAAATCTCCCAACAGTACCATGCAAATCCCCTGTTGTAGATGATCTGATTTTGGGAACATCATAAACATTGCGCTCTTAACCTTCTGTGTAATGAAAGGTCCAACAGCTCTGAGGAGTTTTGCTTATCCGATAGAGGATTATTTTGAACATTTTAATCGCTGTGCTGATTTTTACGAATAACGTCATTGATCATTGGCACCTTTTTGTTCATGAAATTTGGCCCGGGCACATTTGTCTGTAGTGTTTACTTGGCGCTCTCCGACGCTCTAAGTAGTGTGTCTTTTTGCTGCTCTGTTCTTCTGTTATCCGCATGATAACTTCTGACAAGTTCTCCAACACAGGAGCTGAAAGCAGCTGGAATATTGTGTTGGAGAGGTAACTCAGAGCTAGATGAGCAGAGAGCTTGTCTACTAGCTCTGCAAGTTTCTTCCTTCCTCTGCCTATGGGTGGTGGGTGCTTTTCCTCCAATCGGCTCAGTGTATGCAAAAAAACTCTCCTCCCACTGCTGAAACAGGAAAAAGTATTTTTTCACAATGTGCACTCACTAAGGCTCCATGCACTCTGAGCTTATAAAAAAAAATGTCCTCTCGAGTAAAAAAACACTTGTATAGAGCATTTTTTGCACAAAGTTCAGGAGAGGCTTTTTTTTTTTACGTTTTTTCGTTATTTGTTTTTTTACTGCCTCCAAGCTCCAATCAGAAGCGTGAACCAACAGTATTTTCACCTGCCTCTAAACGTTCAACTCAAAATATGTCTCTTAACGTCCTAATGTGCATGGACACACAGGATAACATTGAGCTGCTTCTACAGGCAGAACATAAAACTCCAGTAAAGGTTTTTTTTAAGCCACTGTGCATAGAGCCTAAAGAGCGTAGAAAGCTGAAGACAGCAGATATACATGTAAAACGTATGTAGGGAGATTGGTATCATCTGAGGCTATTCACTTTACTGGGTATAAGAGGGGGTTTACATCCACTTTAAAAGCTCCAAGATACTATATGCAGAGTGCACAATAATAAGCCTATTGTAAAAAAGTACAGAGAAAAGAGGTACAGTAGTTGTGAGAAAAAGGGGGGAACAAAGGAAGTGGGGGAAAAAGTGTGTGTATTAAGGTATTTTCGCACGCGGTCAAGCAGGGTAGCTTCTCTTTTACTATGAATCATTAATTGTGTATTCTATCTTTAGGCTCAAAGTAGAAGTCTTCCATACTTTATCAATGGTTTGCTTAAAAGCATAAGTGTAGTCTGAATTGCAAGCATGTCAAATCCCGTGGATTCAATGATGGTATGGTGGAGTCGGGTGAAAAGTGGGACAGCAAATGGTACAGGCAGTAGTTGAAACACTTCAGTCCAGTATGGGGCAGGTTCACCAAATGTCCAGGCACGTGCCACCATCTGCACAGCTTCTACAACAATTTGGGGAATAATGGGAGTATTTTGGCAAGTCTAGCCGACACTAGTTAAAACCTTATAGTTGGTTTCCAGCGATAAAATGTTAATGATAGAAGGTTTAGTGGATTGCCAGATATCCTGCACATCTTCTGGTTCCAGCAGGACATAAAGGTCAGTAGCCCAACGCTAACTATATGGAGGGTAAACATGAATACCGCAGTAGGTAAGAGCATGCGTGGTCTATTTGTAAGAAAATTAGGATTGCAATTGAGAGAACTTGGCTAGAGAGTGTATTATTGAGAGCATATGACCTGCCGATTCGCCTCCAAACCAGATATCAAGATAAAGCATTCCAAGGTATGATCCAGGTTAGGCATTGTAAGGGGAGCAGTAAGAAAGAAAAGAATGTCATCTGCAAATAAACCTAGTTTGTGGTGACAACCAGCCACTTGGCTACTTCAGTGCCTCGTATATCTGGGTTGGAGCAGAACAATTCTGTTAGGGGGGCTATGGCCAGGGCAAATAAGAGTGGAGATAGGGGGCAACCCTGTCCCACGCAAAATTGCTCTGGCTATTCCTTAAAAAAAAAATCTCCTTCCACTGCTAACTCTACCCTGACCACACAGTCTAACTTCAGGTATGGGGGTGCCCCCTGTACTTGTCAGGACCTTTTGGCGTCTCCAGTTAATGCATGCTCTCGTTTTAGCATTACAACCTTACATGCACACTTTCTCATTCGGGCTTTGATTTCCCTCTTGCTTGCTCGATAGTTGCATTGCTAAACAGGCGAGCGTGCGCACTTTAGAGTCCGGCAAGACTCCATTGGTCCCATTGAACGCAGGGTGCGCCCCCTTACTAGAAGTCAGCCAACCCAGTTGGGGCACAGTTGGCAGAGAAAGGGAAAAAAATGGCAAGAGCATGTGTGTTGTTAGCATCCCGTTTAATTGGCTATGATAATATTTTAAGAATCTGTAACCTTCGGTGGAATTTTATGTCCCAAGCTCACAATTGGTATTGGAAATTGGTCTGTTACTGTTCTACTGTTCTGGTCTATTCAGGCAAAATTTACACATCTCCTGAAATTTGCCTTCCCTTCCCCCTGGCAAGGTATATTTCTCCATCTTCTTGGTCTACCCACTGCATTAAGCCGGCCGTATATGGTTTGATTCCTGGCTTGTTCAGCAGGGACCAGCCATGTATGGGCAGGTTGAATGTACCCAAGTTAATCGATCAACTTGGGTACAACCAGCCTGTCTGATTTTACTTTGCGATTTATTGGTTGTGTCTATTATACCCGCTTGCAGTAATTGCTGTTCTCCCTGTGGGGGGAAGCATCTGCAGTAACATGGAGAATTGAGCAATTTCCTGCAACCACAGAAAATGGCTCTATGGGCAGCTTTACTCAAGGAGCAGAGCTTCTGGGTATGGAGGAACATGTAACCTTTCCGCACATGACAGTGCATGGACCGGAGTAGCTGATCTCCAGGACCAGTGTAACACGAGGTGTTGTATGTGTGTGCAATGTTATACACACCAAAGCTTACTATCCTGGGGGTAGACTTTTGCAGCTGAGAAGCCGTAAAGAACCACAGATTTATCAGCCCACCTAGGAGAGAGGACAGGGGACTAACAGACTCTGTCACTTTGACGGAATGGGCTCTTTATAAACGTTCAAATATGTTGCTTTATTAATGCACCTCTTATGTTCACACTGATGCTGAAGAAATAAAATGACATGTACAGTGACCGTGGCACAAAATTTAGATCAAGCTACTATAGCCTGTAAAAGATGATCAATAATTTCCTTTTTGGTGGGCAGTGACTCCAGTCTTTACCCTTTTGCAGAGGCAAGACCAGCCGTGGTATATAATGCTTTGAGATTTTCTGGATTCCACAATCCTCCCTCCCCCCACCATACTCTGGGTGGTGGTTCTAGCCAACCGTCTTTGTCACTAGAGGACTGTTACTAAACCTCCTTGGTCTAGCATATGGTCGCTTGAAGACAAAAATTATCTATCGTACCTTTGCACAGTATTGTGTGTAAAAATGATCATATCTTGATGCATGCAACTGTATATAGTACATGCATGTATTCATGATTGCTATGTTTTGAATGAATGTGTTGGGGAGAAAATGTATATAAACATGAATATGTACTGTGCGGTACACTTGCAATATCACACTGGTTACATTCCGGATCTGATTGTTTCTATTTTGGAAATGCATGATTTCTACCCCCAACTACTATCACTTTTTTATATTCAGGGCAGCACTTTCTAGGTAAATCCTCTTACTGTGGATTTGAATTTCTATAGACTGCTGTCTGCCTTGAGGTATTGTGTGTGTCGTCTCTGAACTGCAGTGGCCTCTCCTGCATAATAACCATTTCACACAGCAGTAGCCAGCTTCAGTACCGCAATATTTGTATGAGGTGCAGATGTTTTCTAGCTGCTGCTTTTGCAGACAGGAGATTTTGAAATTAAGATGGCTTTTTCTTATTTTCATCATCGGTGAGTGTGGTGTTCTCTAGCATTGCGTTGGAATTTTATATTCGAACATCTTCCTATTGCTTTTTTTTTTATTGTACCATCTAGCTATTCAGCATATGCTTGTTATCATACCTTGAACCTTGCTGCTTTTCTTTCCTTTGCATTTTGATGACAGGTGTATGTATTGTTCTCGGTATCTAGTTAATGCTCTGGGTTTTATGTATTTGCTTATTCAGCATTAATTGTTTATCTGTATGTGCAAAAACATATATATTTTTTAATAGGTTTAACATTTATACCCTTTTTTATTTAATTTTACGGGTTTTCTGTTTATAAAATTCAATTCACCATTGCATAAGCTTTGTATTTGTACTACTGGATTATGTGCTCCTTGTGTTAATTTGCATAATGTTCTGCCATTATCTCTGTGCTATTATTTAGTTCATATTTGGTGATTTTTCTAATTCCCCAAGTACAATTGCCATGGTAACAATCCCAAAGCTGCACAATCTAGGCATGTGCATCAATACACAAAGGATGGATGCATTTACAGGTATGAAGGCAGAAAGATCAAATATTTGCCTTTTTTTTTTATCATGATACAATTGTGCCCACAGAACCCCAAATGCAAAAGCATGAATTTTGTATTTAAAACATTTGATTGCAATTTTGTGTCTTGGGGGGGGGGGGGGGGGGGGGATGTCTTCAATTGTGCGGATTTGTATTGGTTTACTGTACAACCTTAATCTCGGTATGTCTTGTTTTTATTTTTGTTTTTTTTGGAGATGGTATGCTGATCATTATGCAGATCAGTTCCTATTGATACTGACCTTACCATACATATAAATAACCAATGTGGGTCTAAATTTGATTGTTTTATGAAAAATATATTGAATAAAACACTCCCATTACCTTTTCCCACAGCATTTTCAGTTGGCTTTGATTGACTGTAATCCCTGCACTTTGTCCAAAGCTGAAAGTAAGTATTTTTTTTTTTTTTTTTAATCCTTTTGTGTACGTGAGACCATTGTGATAAGGACATACTTTTTCAATTGTTCTATTCATGTGTTCAGTGATGGTGAATTGCAATTCTGACATCCTTTTAAAGCAAATTACCCTTTTCCTCAGTATTGGGAAGGTATAGAGTAGGCATAATTAGAATGTATTTGTTCTACAAATTGTTTGTTCTTTCATTATACAGTATTTATGTGCAAAAATATAAGCTAGAAAGTAGAGAGAATGTGTATTTGCATGTATTGGACAAGGAAGGGTACAGCAATAAGAGGATCACTTAGGGCATCGGTCTCTCCTATATCTTTCATCTGTTTAAAATTGTGTTTTTGTTTTTTTGCCGCCCCCCCCCCCCCCCCCCCACTACTTTTGCAGATTTGTTACATATATTCTTACACTCCCGTAGTTTGAAAATCTTTATATTGCAGCTGGACTCTAATACGGAGACTTTTGTTACTTCTGATGGGTCTTCTTACCTCTGCTAAGTTGTAAACAATGTCTGATTTTAAAGCATAGTAAAGAAATTCAATGTGTTTTTTTTTTGTTTTTTTTCCTGTGGGATGGTACTGCTGTACTTCTGGCCTTTTCTGTACATAAAAATGCATGGCTTTTTTTGTGAACGGCTAGGGATGGGGCAAATAAGTGGAAAAAATGGCACTAGCGCTTCCGACTTTCGGCTCTAATATTCAGAGCAACCCAGGTACAGTCCAGCCCCCGTACTATCTAGCAGATATTAAAGCGGGGGTTCCGCGGGATATCCTTTTTTTTTTTTGCAATAATCCACAGGGCTTACCTGTACTCCCGCACTAACAGGGGTGTCCCACTCCTTAAGCCGGCCTAAGCGCTGTAATTCTGTAAAGTATATTTTAGATTCTGACGCGATGGACGTTTCCATCTTACCTGTGGGCACTGTGAAGCCGACAGGGTCTTCTTCCGGGATACGGCGAATGCTGGCCTCCCAGCATTCACCGCTCGATCATGTGCAGTGTTGACGGCGAGCGTCGCCGTCAACACTACACGGTTGCCATAACAACGGCGGCGTAACAAGCTCACGCCCCGTTGACGCGCGATTAGAGCAGAGCGCGTCTCCTGGGGAGTGTCAGGAGATGGATTGACAGGACGGGGGAGAATGGACTTACACGCCCATTCCCCGCGGGGGGATTCTGATTGCCAGCCCAGGAACGGCTGCTGAAGAGGGGGTAAGGAGCGATTAAAAAAAATGGTTTGTTTACTGTCAATGCCTAGCAGTTGCATTGACAGAAAGTGTCAAATTAGGGTGAACCACCGCTTTAAGTGTTGGTTTTAGAGCTCAACCTTAATGGTTGTAGGCAACTATGCACTTCTTCTTGTGTAAAGCTGTTCAGACATTTGCTCCTGAATGTACTTGGTAGGTGCGCAAGTATTACCTACATGCAGCTACTTGCAACAATTCATGGCTGTGGCTGGCTGTGCAGAGCACCAGGCACTCCCAAGCACCACTGTATGATTTGTTTGCACTGTATTGCAAAATGCACTGCTGTGCAAATAACAAACACTGTGAAGTGATCCAGATGTTTGTTACAACTTAGCAGTAGAGTTAACATTTCTTTAGATATCATAATTTACAAAAACCTCTATGCCAGGAATTGTACTTTAAGCCGGGTACACACAATTTTTATTTTTTGCAAGATAGCGGGTTGCCCGAAAAAAACTGACAGCTCTGGTCGGCGCTGCTGTACTAACAATGCAATCCAATGCCCCCCCCTCCCCACTGAGATAATGTGTTCTGACAGGGGGGCACCCCTCCCCACCGTCTGACTACCCCTCCTTGCCGCCAGATCCTCCTCCTCTAATTGTCCTTGTAACAATTGCACCGGGACAGAAAGTGATTGCCAATTAACAATGTTACCTTTGTCTCTGAAACAAGGATCAAATAGAACTCCACCCTACTAGTTAATCAGATTTCAGCTGCACTTTGCTAGTGCACATTACAAGAAAAAAATAAAAAAGATAAGTTCACCTTTGGAACATATTGCTTGTTCCACCCATTTTTAGGTTGAAACATGTAACCTGTTCCAGCATCTACACCCTGCATGGCTGTTATCCCCCTTACTGTGACAGTGGACAAAGGATCTTCTCCCCGCACACATAGTCCCAATTTGCAAACTGCACGATTGTGCGGGGCTCCAACCACACAGCCTTTACCATCCATTTATAGTTTTCTGTGAATGGATAGACTACAAGTACCATCAACCATTGCAGCTGATGGGTTGTAGTTCTCAATGAGCTACAAGGGTGCTGTTGAGCTCTCTGTTCATGAACTCTTCCTGCTCTCCATACGAGGTGCGGACAGACGGCATCCTGAGAGTCTTCAGGAGCCAGAAAGTGCACCAGCAATCTGTTTATTGTAGGTGCAATGCTCTACAGCAGGGATATGCAATTAGCGGACCTCCAGCTGTTGCAGAACTACAAGTCCCATGAGGCATAGCAAGACTCTGACAGCCACAAGCATGACACGCAGAGGCATGATGGGACTTGTAGTTTTGCAACAGCTGGAGGTCCGCTAATTGCATATCCCTGCTCTACAGACTAATGCAAAATAATGCACTTTTTTTTGTTTTAACTGTTTTTTGCAGGTACAAAAAAAAAACTTGGCCTTAATTTTATATTTTTGGCTTGATTAGCTTAGTTAGTTAGCTTTCAGTTTAATATATCGTATTTTTCGGGGTGCTGTGGCGTGAATGACGTGTGACGGTAGACATCGTTGCTAGGATTACAACATCCGCCCCCCTGCCGCCTCTGGCAACGCCCCCCCCCCCCCCCCCCATCTGACAATCCCCCAGCCACTGCCCAGCAGCGTCCCTCGGCTACCGCCGGCACAACGCGCAGGGATTGTTAGGTGGCTGGGGGATTGTTAGGTGGCTGGGGGATTGTTAGGTGGCTGGGGGATTGTTAGGTGGCTGGGGGATTGTTAGGTGGCTGGGGGATTGTTAGGTGGCTGGGGGATTGTTAGGTGGCTGGGGGATTGTTAGGTGGCTGGGGGATTGTTAGGTGGCTGAGGGATTGTTAGGTGGCTGGGGGATTGTTAGGTGGCTGGGGGATTGTTAGGTGGCTGGGGGATTGTTAGGTGGCTGGGGGATTGTTAGGTGGCTGGGGGATTGTTAGGTGGCTGGGGGATTGTTAGGTGGCTGAGGGATTGTTAGGTGGCTGGGGGATTGTTAGGTGGCTGGGGGATTGTTAGGTGGCTGGGGGATTGTTAGGTGGCTGGGGGATTGTTAGGTGGCTGGGGGATTGTTAGGTGGCTGGGGGATTGTTAGGTGGCTGGGGGATTGTTAGGTGGCTGGGGGATTGTTAGGTGGCTGGGGGATTGTTAGGTGGCTGGGGGATTGTCAGGTGGCGGCTGGGGGATTGTCAGGTGGCGGCTGGGGGATTGTCAGGTGGCGGCTGGGGGATTGTCAGGTGGCGGCTGGGGGATTGTCAGGTGGCGGCTGGGGGATTGTCAGGTGGCGGCTGGGGGATTGTCAGGTGGCGGCTAGGGGGGGGGTGGGGGCTCTGCCTCATGTACATTCGGATCATAAGACGCAGGGACATTTTTTCACCATATTTTTGGGGGAAAAAGTGCGTCTTATGGTCCGAAAAATACAGTACTTCAGTATGCTAAAGTGACCCTGTCACCAAATTAAAAAATATTTATAAAACCACCTCCTTGTAATTGAAGAGAGTTGGTCTAAAGCAGTGGTTCTCAACCTTTCTAGTGCAGTGACCCCTTGATAAAATTTCCCAAATTGTGGGGACCCCTAACAGTAAAATTATTTTCGTAGTGTGGGTTGTCAGCACCCAAGGCAAGACAAGTAATTTGCGCCCCAAAACCATGGACATTTAGCGCTCCCTGAGTCCCTTTCACTCGTCCACTATTAAAACCATGTATGGTACATTTTAGGATGTTATCACTCTCTCTTTTGTTTATTTCCCCTTTATCTCTTTCTATCCTAATTTCTTGTCCCCCCCCCCCCCCCCCCCCCCCCCCACCATCCCTCTCTAGCCATGTTTCTTGTTCTTTCTCTTATTCTTTCTCCCCCTTTTTCTTTGTTCCTCCCCCTCTTTTACCTTCCATGTATTCTCTATTTTTATTTCTTCTCTTACTCCTTGGTGGGGGGGGGAATGGGGTGAGTGGCAGTGCTGGCGGGGAGTTGGGATCAGCCAACTTAGGCGCTCTTAAACTAGGTCATCTGCTGATCTGAAAACTGTAGTGGGGACTTTCAATGGCAACAATAATCGCAGGTAGTGTTACTCACTTTGTCTCCGACTCTGTGACACCTATGCGGAAATCAGGAGTTAAGGTCTCCTCCAGCCCCTCCCAGTTCACATGCCTCACCAGTCAGCTGACCTCTAGTCTCTGCCCCCAGCAATGCCGTGAACTGATTGGGTGGCTGTGAAGAGGCTGAATGGGCGGCCACAGCCTCCAGGGACAGCCCTGCTGGGCGGCCGCAAAAATGCTGGGAGAGCCAGGAACAGCCCAGGATTTGGTGACCCCTGGCAAACCATCATTTGACCCCCGAGTGGGTCCCGACCCCCAGGTTGAGAACCACTGGTCTAAAGTCTTGTTATGCATTGCACTTCACTGGAATGCTGGCAGACTCCTCTTCTTTACCAGTACCACATACAGTATATCTTTGGGCAGTAGAACGATAATGAAAGTGGCAAAATAAAAGCAGAGCTCACTGGAGTGTACAGATGAACACCTTTTTTAAATGGAAAATGAATAAAATGTGTTTACAAAGTAAATCAACAGAGCATATCAAGAAGCAAGAGACTCCCATTTGAGCCGTCTGTGGCAGCCTTTAGAGCATGGGTCTTCAAACCACGGCCCTCCAGTTGTTCAAGAACTACAATTCCCATCATGCCTAGTCATGTCTGTGAATGTCAGAGGTTTACAATGCCTCATGGGATGTGTAGTTCCGCAACAGCTGGAGGGCCGTAGTTTGAGGATCCCTGCTTTAGAGGTTACTGTCAGGAAGAATGATTGAATTAAATATTACTTCTGTAGCAGACAAATGACTTGGTCATGGTACTGTATACATTAATTTTTCTGGGTGAGATATTAAAGGTCTTTGTAGGGTTTGCAGTCCTGCAGTGCTCAGGTTGTGGGTTTGATATGCTCGGATAGCCAATATTGGCATAGAGGTTTTTTTTTTTTCTCCACAAGGTAAAAACCTACTGGTTATTTAGAGTCTTTACTTTAGAGGCTTTACAGTAAAACAAATGTGGTGTCTTCTTTAGATTGTAGGCTCCATCAGGAGAAAGGGGGGATGTGGATGGTTTGGTATACCATAATGAACTATGGAAATTTGTTAGCACTGTGTACATTAGTAAAATAACTGGTTAATAGGAGAGTAATAACCAATCAAATTGAAACTGGTGAGTAATAGAGCCACCAGCTACTTGTATTAATATTACGTTTTTTTGTGATGGGGGAAAAATGCATGGATGTAAGTTGTGCAGAATAATTTATTGTTTTTCTCTTCTATTTCCAGTTCAGTTTCACATTGCTCACTTGTACGAAACACAGGTAAGTCTTTTGCTCATTAAAGCAAACTTGTCAGAAGGGTGTTTAACTGACATCAAAGACTCCCATCCAATGTTGGAGGCCAACACTGTCCAGCTTGCCAAAGCAGTGATTGTTCCAGAACAAGCCCTTAATTGTTGATCGTACTTCAGTGAAGACCAGTGCACCAAGACTTGCACTGTTTTTGGGAGGAGGACAGTGACAGCTGTGAGTGCTCAATGAAAGCCCCAGCTGTGATGGATCATTTATTCTCATCGGTCCTTTTATTAGTGACTTTTCCTACACAGCCATAGGTGTTTTTTTTATCAGTTGGCTTTATATTCTAATAAACACCTTGGTTCACATTAGTGACTGTCAGTTTAGTTTATTCTTGCTAGTAGCTTCCGTTTTTTCTTTCCTCTTATGTGGAGCAGTATGCAGTTTGCCTGAATACCAGATTTATCTTTGAAAGCTTCCCCACTTGCTCCCTTCTGCCTCCCATAAAAAAATGTTTTGGTCCATCACTGTCAGTCTGCCTTGGTTGAGTTGTGCCATTTGACTTAAAGTACATGTTTTATTTCAGATTTGCTTTAACCAGTAGCGTCTCAAGCCAATTCCGTCATACATGTAGAAATCTGCATTTTTTTGGAGCTAGAAAATTACTTGGAACCCCAAAACATGTATTTTTTAAGCAGGGGCCCTAGAGAATATAATGGTGCGTTTTTTTTAAACATTTTTTTGGGGGGGAAAATGCACTCAAATTTTAGTGAAAACAAACACAATATAATACCCAACATAGATGTAACACTGCTCCGGGTTGGTTCACTCCCACTTGCCCCTTAATCCTCCTCAATCCAGGTGCTGGTTCACAGCTGAGACAATGGAAGGAAAAACAGATGACTGCACTACCATGCAGAAGATCCCATAACTTTCTTGTAGAAATCCATGGGTAAATACATCACATCCCACAAAGGCAGGGTACAAACATTAATGCGTTTCACGCTAGAGCGCTTTGTCATAACTAATACCCATAAAATGTTATACAGAGTAAATAGATACCAAACATATACTACAATACTTTACATTCTCCATAGGTGACACTTTAACCACTTGCCGCCCGCCCACCGTCAAATGATGGCTTGGCGGTGCGGCTTTCATTCTGGGTGGATGTCATATGATGGCCGCCCAGAACGACAGCTCTCAAGCGCCTGCGATATTGCTAGGAGACGGCGCAACCCCGATTTCTGTAAAGAGCCGCGCCTCTTTAACCATGTGATCGGCTGTGTCCAATCACAGCTGGTCGCATGTAAACACGGAGATGCTGGTAAGTGGCGCTCCCTCGTCTCACACTAACAGTGTGAGGAGAGCCGATCAGCGGCATCTCCTTCCGGGGGTAATTCTAGGTATGTAATCAGGGCACTGATCATCAGTGCCCTGATTACAATTAAGTGCCAGCCCATCAATGCCCACAACTGCGGCACATTCGTGCCTCCTCATCTGTGCCCATAAGTTCAGTCTTTCAGTGCTGCCTCATCAGTGCCGTAAGTGAAGGAGAAAAGTTACTTATTTACAAAATTTACTGACAAACTAAGAACTTTTTTCTCAATTTTCTGTCTTTTTTATTTTTGGAAGAAAAAAAAACAGAAGTGATTAAATACCACCAATAAAGCTCTATTTGTGGGAAGAAAATTATAAAAATGTCACATGGTTACAGTGCAGCATGACCACGCATTTGTCATGCAAAGTGTGGCGGCACTGAAAAATGGCCTGGGCAGGAAGTGCCTTGTATTGAGGTGGTAAAAAGCCTTTACACAGGATACCAGTTCAGAGTTAAACAGGAGATCAGCCCTAAATTTATTGCTCTTGCTCTGACATTTTGGGTGATGCCTCATGTGTAGTGCGATCACTGTTTACCTATGTGTCAGGGAGGTGTGTGCGCGCGCACGCAGAGACTGGGGCACTTTACATATTGCTGTCACAGGGAATGAAAAACACTTGGGCCCTGACAGGTCCTGTTTATGAAGACATCTGTGGCCTTAGTCCCCAGATTTATCCTCTGACCATCAGCTCCTTTTAGTCCGGGAAAGCCAATGAAGCTGGTCACTTCCTTACCAGGCTCTATGATCAGATGGGAGAATTTGATAAAGGTGGTGGAAGGGGTGTGTGACCCCATTCCACCACTGGAAAAGTAATCCAGCTGCTGCTAGGACTTATTTTACTGTGTAGGGATTAGCCTCCTGTAAAAAAAAAATGATACCTGGATCAGGGTTGTAGCATTGGCTATGTAATTCATATAATGCCGTATTGACTCCACATTCATATTGCTTTTCTTAAACATCTTAATTTCTTTTTCTTTTAACAGAGAAAGTACCACTCTGCAAAAGAAGCATATGAGCAACTTCTGCAGACTGAAAACCTTCCTACACAAGTAAAGGCTACTGTTCTGCAACAGCTAGGTGAGAAATGAATGTTCTACTTCATGGAAATGTTTATTTCACAGTGAGATAAAAGTTGTGACTCTGTGTCGCTGTTTCGGATAGGATGGTTTGTTTGGTAAAAAAAAAATAGGGAAATTTTAAGGCATATACTTAGTCAAATTTTTTTTTTCCTTGACATGTGAACACAATATGGAGTTCAGATAATGTCTTTTCACAAGTCTTTCAAAATTTGGACTTTTGGCAGACATTTTAAAATGCCTGCTAGGCAACCCTCAACCGTCTGAGCTGAATGATTCTGTACAAACTTCACATTTTCTATGCACTAGATTTAAGTCACACTATTTTACTCTCATTGCCCTCTCTTCTTCATCCAGAGCTCATATGACCGTAGCCTTGTAAGGATGATATAGTTTCCTATGTTGGCAAAGTATTAAGGGCCCTTTCACACCTGCCTGGTCCTTTTGCAATGTAATTAAGAGCAGTACTTTGTGCCAAAACAGATTTGACCATTTTTTGTAAAACACATGGTAAAACTTATGCTTTACTGCAATGCAATAGTGTGAAGCCAGGACAGTGCCAACTGTGTGGGGGCACAAATACATTGGAGAAAAAAAAAGATTGTTTCAGCTTAGCACTTGCTCCCTGACAGATCAGCGGTTTGCCTTGTTTACATAGTGTGTGATTTTGTGAAGCCGGGCCGCCCTGCCACAGTATCAATGCGGTGGGAGATGTGGAAGTAGTTAAAAACGAACACGTGTATAATTCATAATGGAGTCAAAGATTAAGGCCCCATGCACACAAGATGCTGCTAAACTCGAGTTCAGAGGCATTTGGGCATTTTTTTCAACTGCCCCTGAACACATTTAATGTCATCCTATGTTTCCATGCACACAATCACGTTTTTTGGCGTTTTAAAGCAGTTGGGTTTATGTCCGTTTTTTCAGACGCAAAATTTTGGGTTCAGAAGCGTTTTTTGGCGATTTAAACTTTGGGAGGGTCTACAATGTCTTTGAGATAAGCGCTGACAGCCGCAAACGCGGTAAAACGCTGTTAATGGCGGCAAAACGTCGCGCAATTCGCATCGTGAGCAAACGTGAGTTTAGAGGTGTTATTGCTTCTCGTGTGCATGGGGCCTTACAGATTAAAAAGGTTTTTGTTTTTCCCAGAGTATGTGGAATACCCAGATTTTAGCATGAATCAATTTAAAACTGAAACTATGGCTGGCTTTTACACTAAGCAGTGTGTAATGGTGTTTATGTACGGGGTAAAAATATCAACAAAATGATATCACCATTGTGTAATTACAGTGCAAGTGCAGCAGTAAAGGCACATTTGACATATATGTGCATGAACTGTCGTTTGTTATATAATGCAGTTTTCTAATCCAGTCACCCCTGTCGAATGATATACAAAACCCAAACTAGTTGCTCAAATGAATGCCGTTTCGTCAATGCTGTGCATTTCAGTGAGGAAACTGCAGCATCCAGTCATCTCCAATAGGAAAACATAATGTGTTGGCTTTAGAGGCAGTAAAGCCTGGCTGGCTTACTGTGCTGTTTTCTACTCCCTGTCCGAGTGCTAATTTATAGGGGATTACAAGGCAGCCAGCCTAACGACAAATTGGGGTACAATAAAAAAAAATACATTTAAGTATGAAAACATAACGATAGTTCTTTTATTATCCTAGGATGGATGCATCACACTGTGGATCAGTTGGGAGATAAAGCCACAAAAGCCAACTATGCCATCCAATATCTTCAGAAATCATTAGAGGCCGATCCCAACTCTGGTCAGTCCTGGTATTTCCTTGGAAGGTAATCTTTACTTTGTTAAATGTTTTCAGAAAAAAAGTAATTTCTAGTTTTGGGCTGTGCAAAGTGTTGGTATGTTTTACTATATATTTTGTACAGTTTATAACAAACTAGCACAAGTATGCCTGTCTCACAGAAGGAAAGGTTGAAGATGTAACGGACAAAAGGGTCTTGGTGGGTTGCTGGCTGTATAGGCCATAGATTAGTGCTGTAGGTCTGATAAGGGGCAGTATGTGCCAGGAGATGTAGTATATGCAAAAAGGAGTGTGGAGGGTATGCTAGGAGGCAGTATATTCCGGAAGGAGAGTGTATGACAGGTAGTATGTGCAGGCAAAAGGTGCTTAAGGTATTTTGGGGGAAAAAGAGGGGTATGGGCGGCGTGAGGATTTGTAGGAGAGCCGTGGGGAGGGCATCAATCACCATTATGTGCAGGAGACGTGTGGAGGGCAGGATAGCAGTTAGTATGTGTACAGGCAATGCACGAGTTGCCAACATCTGACTTAAAAATGACTCGTACTTACAAACTGATGGAGACAACAGGAAGTGAGAGGAAATCTACCTCTAGGAAGAGTCAACTGAATCTTCATCACCAATTCTTGTTTACACATCCCTACATTTTTTTTAAATCCAATTGTCACCGGGACAGGAAGTGAGGTGAAATCTTCTGCACAAGGGCACAGACAGAAAAACAAACATTACAGGGGTGTAAATCCTTCCCTATGCTTTTTAAAAAAAAAAAAAAAGTTTGTTTTTTGCCTGGAGTTGCATTAAAAAAAGTGTACCTGTTCCTACTTACATAAAAATTAATCTTAAAGGAGTTGTAAAGGCAGAACTTTTAAGATGAGAAACCTTGTGTGTAGCAGCCACCTAAGCACCCCCGAATTACTTACCTGTGCCCCATCTCTCTTCAACGATGTCCACGAATGTCTAAGCCGTCTGGGACACTCCTCCTGATTGGCTGATACACAGAAGCGCCGCTATTGGCTCCCGTGGCTATCAGTCAGTAAGCCAATCGGGGGGAGAGGGGGCGGGGCAGGGATGGGGCTCTGTTACTCTGCTCCAGTGCCCCCATAAGAAGCTGCTGACCATGGGGGCACTCGATAGGAGGGGCCAGGAGCAGCAAAGAGGGACCCGAGAAGAGGAGAATCTGGGCTGCTCTGTGCAAAACCAACTACACAGAGGTAAGTATAACATGTAAAGTCTTGTTTTGTTAAAAAAAAAAAAAAAACATTCAGAAATCTTCTTTGTAACCTGGGAACTGCCTATACAGGAAAGGATTGTGGAAGGTATGATAGGGGGCAGCAAGAGAGAATTGCATAGCCATACAGATAAATGGGGGCAACATATTGATTTGTCATGTCCAATTTTCATATTTTTTTAGCTAATAAAATAAGTGATTTTATATATGTTTTTCTGTAAAGCCACTAGTGTCACTTTAGGTAATGGCTTTGTCAATTTGGGTGCCTTTACCTGAATTTTTGCCTTGCCAGTCTATAGGGGTTAGAGTGACCACACTTTAATGAGTTGTGGATATAATATACATTTTAGTGTTGGAGGTGTTCTTACTTGTGTGGGGGACTGGCTAGTGACCTGCTAAGGTGCATGCTCTGATAAAGGTCTGGTATGGATTTGGGGGGGGGGGGGGGGGGGTCCATGCCTTTTTATTTTTTTATTTTTTTAATTTTGGATTTTCTTTTACGTTCACTTTCAATGAGGGTAAACAGGACAAATTAGAGATGGTGAATCTCCTTAACGGGGTAACAGACGGCAATAAAAACTGACACTCTCCACTCTATCCAAAACTAAAAAAAAGTTTTACCTTTAGCAATACTTTAACCAGTTCCCTACCACCGTATTGTAGAGTATTGTAGAGTGACGGCAGCAGGAACCCTCCCTCTTTTTTCTTCCCGGCATTGTGGCGTGTGCGCCGCATAACTGTGGTCCCGATGCTCAATATGTTCAATATTTTTATATTTGGATGCAACGTCGCATGACAGCACAATTGTCATTTAAAGTGTGACAGTACTGAAAGCTGAAAAAATGCCCTGTATTGAAGTTAATTACCACATTCATTTATTTCCTTTTGTGAATTGATGCTGTTTTATGCTGTATTTACTGAGCGTTTTTGCCATAAATACCGCATAAAGCAGTAGTGAAATTACATTTTCAGGATCACATGCAGTTTTTTAAAAACTGCATGCGATCTGCTTTTATGAATGAACCCGTTATCAAAAATCTTTCACTTTCCCAGTTTTTATGTGAGTTTTGCGTATTTTCAGTGAAACAAATGATCAGGATATATGGTGACATCTCCTGTAAAGGGGGACTCTGGGGACAAAGACCGTTTGAAGACTGCGCGTCTCTGGCGCCCCCGCACCTCTGGCCACATGCAGTACTGCACAACCCAGAGGCTTGAATCCTGCAAATCGAGTCAGGCTTTTACAAAAAAGCAGCTTGTATTGCGAAACGCTCGTAAACCGCGTTACTCGCAATCCAATGTTTTACTGTACTGTGAAGAGGTCTGAACAACTTGTAGGTTGTAAAGGCTGAAGTTTTTTTTTTTTCCTTCATGCATTCTATGCATAAAGGCAAAAACCTGTGTGCTGCTCCCCCAATACTCACCTGGGTCCCATCTCGATCCAGCGATTTTGCATGATGAGAGCCTCAGCTGTCTTGGGACTCCCTATCCTCATTGGCTGAGACGGCAGCAGGCCAGTTAGCCAATGACGAAAGAGGCAGTGGTTCGGCTGAGCTGCATTTCTGTCTCTTTTGGGGGCATAGAGCAGGGCTCAGGAGCGAGCAGGCATCAGAGCCCCCATAGCAACATAGCAAATGGCTTGCTTTTGGGGGCATTGGTGTAGGGGAAGGAGCCAGAAATGCCGAAGGGGACACGAGAAGAGGAGGATCGGGGCCACTCTGTGCAAAACCACTGCACAAAGCCAAACCTTTAATACCTCTTTAAATAATTTAAATAGTCACTTCAATTAAAAGGTCAGAAAAAAATAAAGTGAATTTGCACATTTTCTATTGTTTCATCAGTATTTGCATGTAAAAGTTGGCTTAAAATGTTTGTGAATTTTATCTCTTTTTAAATGTATGTTGCGTCAGACAATTCTGTTCCATGAGTTATTAATGGGGGAACATTCCATAAGAAATTATTGCAAATCTTATGCAAAGACACACGTGCACATCTAAGCTATATTTTGAGTACACATTATTAATAATTTCAGAACAAAATGATCATTGGATAAAATAGAAACATTTCATGCAGAACCTAGTGAACTTGCACCAATGTGTAAAAACAAACCTTTAACTTAAGCCCATGCTTTAACAAAACATACCGTGCCTTACATGTAACTACTAAAATGTATTTATAGAAGAAGTTTGAACTGGTATATGATTACTTTCTTTAACATTTATCATGCTGTTTTTTTTTTTTTTGTCAGGTGCTACTCCAGTATCGGGAAGGTTCAGGATGCTTTTATATCCTACAGGCAATCTATTGATAAGTCAGAAGCAAGTGCTGACACATGGTGTTCAATAGGGTATGTACTTCTCATCAGTCCTGTGAATGTATCTGCGTGGTTCTGTTGTTGGTTTTCAACTGTCATTTCATGCCCAAAAGTTTCTGCCTTTATTATTTTTGCCCTGAAATCGACTCTATTCCCTTTTCTAAATTCACCAGTCTTTATATTCTCATCTTCTGCTATCCCCTCATATTCTTTGGAGAACATAATTGTACTGTTGGCAGACTGCATGGTATCGAAGTGTGAAATTCATGACTTAATTACAAAATAAAAAGCAAAACATTCATTCACCATCTATTGGGTCAACATACATTTAACATCCTGACGCATGCAGAAGGATAAAAAATAATAATCCAAGACAATATGTGACCACTCTACATCAGGTTAACATTTCTAAACCGAGATGAACTCCCAACATCTCTAAGTTTTATTTTTCATTTTTAAATTCTTAGCAATATTATTGTAAGAAAATAACTGTTTAGTCCATGTCAATATAATAGTCACCTTATTATTCATATATTGCAGTGATGGCGAACCTTGGCACCCCAGATGTTTTGGAACTACATTTCCCATGATGCTCAACTACACTGCAGAGTGCATGAGCATCATGGGAAATGTAGTTTCAAAACATCTGGGGTGCCAAGGTTCGCCATCACTGATATATTGGTTAGGTTTGTTTAGGTTCCAATTAAAATTAAGACTCTTCTCTAGCACAAAGCAAATGCAGTCTGAAAGAATTCCCCTCCCACCTCTGCTGATACTGCCTCAGCAAGATTTTTTTTGTCTTGCAGCTCGATATGCATTTTTTTTTTTTTTATACCCAGTGACATCACCGAACTGTAAAAATCAGTAGCATGCCCTGCAGTAATGAAGACTCTAATAGGGCGCTGCCTCCAGGGTGGGTAAATGCCAAATGCAGTGAAAGCGCTGGCATACCAACTACTGTAAAACTTGTGCTCTCTTATATCAAGTGATGAATGTGCTTTGAAGAGGACATGTGCTTCGATCGTCCCTGCCACTGTTTGGATACTGTTTAGAGCAGCATGATCTTGTCCTTGCTTTTTCTGTGTTCCGAGTCTAGTATTTAAATAACATTTATACAGTGCCACCACGACCCCTCCTCCAAAACTGAACACTGATTCAGGTCACTTACACTGAAGCCATTTCACTATCCCAATGCTGTTTTTAAAGTTCAGAGTGCATGTTTAATTCCCATTAATATTCTTTCTACAGTATATTGCACACAAACTCTGGGACTTTTGAAATCAACATATCAGAATAGTAGAAATGGCTTAATCTGGAGTCTGAGTAGATTCTGTTAGTATACCGGTGAGTGTTCCCAGAAGTGGCAGGGAGATTGCTGCTAATTATTGCTCTTATCCTACTGAAACATCACCCTGATGCGTTGTCAGGGGGGCGTATGCAGAAAAATGTGCTTGGCAAAGCATAATGAGGTTGCAGTAAAGAGGGGATGAAGGGGGTGGGGCTGAATTGGGTAGAGTCACACTGAAACGCACTGCACTCTGTTAGACAGCACTAAAATGATGTGAGCTGCTTTATCTTAAGGGGTGTTGAAGGACACCAAGCGTATAGAGGGTGAGCTTTTTACCAACATATGTATGATCTTGTATTACTTCCTTCCAGAGGGCTTCCTCTGATCGGCTGGGGTGGAAGGGTAGGTGGATATTAGGGTTGTCCCGATACCACTTTTGTAAGAGTGAGTACACTTACCGATACTTTTTTTTCAAGTACTCGCCAATACCGATTACCGATACTTTTATTTAATCTCATGTGAAAGTGGCAGTATTTTTTTTCCCCCATTATTAATTTTTTTTTTTACTTTTTTTTTTTTTTTTTTTTTACATTGCTTTCTTCCCTTGGGGGGGACAGTGTCAGTGTGTTTATTTTTTACATTTTTTATTTATTGCAATTTTTATTTTTTATCAGCCCTGTTGGTGGGCTATGGTGAGATATCAGGGGTCTTAACAGACCTCTGACATCTCCTCTTTGAGACAAAGGGACTAGGGACACAGATTCTCCAGTCCCTTTCTCAGCAGCCTCCGCTGCACTAAAAATGAAAGGAGAGAAGGCAGCCGCTTCTCTTCATTCATTAACTGAGACATCGTAATCACAGGTGGTTACAATGTTAGTTATGTGAATGGACAGAGTCAGTGATGAGGCGGACGGTAGAAGAGAGGCGGACGGTAGAAGAGAGGCGGACGGTAGAAGAGAGGCGGACGGTAGAAGAGAGGCGGACGGTAGAAGAGAGGCGGACGGTAGAAGAGAGGCGGACACGGAGCAGCACGGAAGGGGGACACGGAGCAGCACGGAAGGGGGACACGGAGCAGCACGGAAGGGGGACACGGAGCAGCACGGAAGGGGGACACGGAGCAGCACGGAAGGGGGACACGGAGCAGCACGGAAGGGGGACAGTCAGCGATGATCGTGTGTGGGAGAGAAGCACCGATCACCGTTGAAAGCCGCGGCGGGGGGTTTGAGAGAGATGACCGGTGTCGGGCTGTCAGACTTTTAAATCTATACAGGGTGATCAGTGCTTGTAACTCCTCCACAGCACTGATCACTCTGACTGCCCAGGTATCGAATGAAGCATCGGAGCATTTGCCCGAGTACAAGTACCCGGGCAAATGCTAGGTATCGGGACAACCCTAGTGGATATCATGATTTCCACCTTGGCCAATCAGCGGAAGCTTTGTATTCATTTATAGACTTGAGTTTATTCCAGGAGGGGAACAGGAAGTTCCCATCCTGCTGACAGAACACAGCACTGTATGTAAATGATCTTATACGGCATTCCCAGTGGGTACATCTGTTGGTAAAGAAAAAATCATTTTTATAGACCAACTTGGTCTAAACTATTTAAAATCACAAGAAACCCGGTGTCGGACTTTATTCCTGCAGCCTCGACTCTGCAGGTTGAGCTCGTTCCAGCGGTGCTGGTCCTATTTTTAGTACCAGTGCCTTCTCATGGCATCCACACTGGGATTTTCAGCAGGAAAAACGGTCTACCCTTGGTAGTTCCTGACCTGCTGGTTCCAGTTCATGGCATCGGAGAACCTTAATTTCCTGATCTATATTCTGGGGTCCCAAAACAGTTGGTTCCTGTCTCATTGCAGGATCATTTCCTAGACCGGTCTAGTGATATGTATACCGTTGGACTGCCTCTACCACGAGGACAAACGGGCAATCTTGATCTGGCAAGAGAGAGGCCTGGCTTGGATGCAGTCTTCAGGAAGGACAATTGTAAATTCTGGATGTGGGGTAGTGGTACAGGCACCTAGGTCCGTCCATCTCTGGGCTTGCATTGCAGGAGGAAAATTTTGAGGGGAGACTGCAGTTTTTTTCTTCATGCTGAACAAGCTCATTCCTGGTGCATGTATTCCCTGTCATTAGGGGGAAATGGTCCAATGACTCGGTGTCATCTGCACGCTTGGGTCTCTGGCCTTCTTTGCCTTGCATACTCAAGAGGTGAAACTTTTTGGTGATTTTGCTTGCTCTGATTCTACTTGGGCAAATGTTCTTTGCAGTCCTGGTTGGTCTCCTGACGGTTGCTCCATAGTTAGAGTTAATGGGGTTTCCAGCAAGTTCTTTCCTTGGGGCTTCACTCCACAGATGATTTATTGCTAATTAGTGTATTGAGTTGAACTTCAATGTGGTCTGATGGCAATATTTCTTCCCATCTTTAAGGAAGTCCCCATCTTCAAGGGAAAGCTCCTTGGGTCACCTCTACTCTGCTTAGAGATGTTTGTTTTTTTTATTTTATTTTGCTCTCTGAATGGATTCTTATGGGATTAGGTACGTTTTTTTTCATGTTAGGCTTCATGTACACGGGACATTTTAAAACCTCTCCTGGACGACGGAACTTGACAGTAATCAACAGTCTGTTGTGCCATGTTTACATCCCGTGTTCAGCAGCATTTTGTCGCGTTTGCATTTAGAAGCGTTTTTTGCATTGAGAATGGTCAAAAATGTATCTCCACTAAAAACTTCTATAATACGAAATGTGGCTAGGCGCAAGTTACCACGTTTACAAGCTACTACAGGCATTTTGCTTTCCAAAAATGCTAACCTCAACTGCCTGGATTGCTGGTGACAGAGTAGGAGAGTGGATCTGTGTGTGTAAACTCAGATCCACGTCCGGTCAGGGGAGAACAACACTGATTGGTCTGCTGCCCTAGTCAGTCCCATCCCACCACAGTTAGAATGACTCCCTAGGTAACACATTTAACCCCTTGATCGCCCCCCTAGTGTTAACTCCTTCCTTACAGTGACATTTACACAGTAATCAGTACATATTTATAGTACTGATCGCTGTATAAATGTCAGTGGTCCCAAAATGGTGTCAAGTTTTTTTTTCTTTTTTGTACTATTCTGGCATTTCTATTTTTAATAAAATAAGGGAATTTTAAGCCCATTTTGAGATTTTTTTTTTTTTTTTTTACTATAAAAAAGGAAGAGGTTATAAAATGCCACCAAAATAAAGTTCTATTTGCCCCAAAGAAGATCTAAAACTTGTTTAAGTATAGTGTTGCAAACGATCTGAGTGCTGAAAACTGAAAAATGGTCTGGTAATGAAGGGGTATTACAGACTTGTACTCAAATGGTTATTTTAGTATTGAATGTTTTATTTTACAGTGTGCTGTATCAACAGCAGAATCAGCCCATGGATGCTCTGCAGGCCTATATTTGTGCTGTTCAGTTGGATCATGGCCATGCTGCAGCCTGGATGGATCTGGGTACACTCTATGAATCCTGCAACCAGCCTCAGGATGCTATCAAATGCTACCTAAATGCCACAAGGAGCAAACATTGTAGTAACTCCTCTGCACTTGCAGCTCGGATTAAGTACTTACAGGTACATTCTAATTTTTTTTTTAACTAGCTTCCAGCATGTCCATGTACCATACAATTGTAGGAATATGTTAAACTTTTTTGTTTTTTATGTCAATCCTTCATTTCCTTAAAGAATCTGTGTGTATTCTTTGTTTCATAGTTTGTGGAATAATTTTTTTTTTTTTTTTTTTTTTTTTACGCTTGTCACCCATTTTCTTAATTCTTGTACATAGTATATTTTTTGTTTGTGTACATTTCTCTTTGTCATAGACTTAGGAAAACACGTCCTGTGGTTTCCAAACTCTTTTGTTTTCAAACATCAAGAGTTCTCTTTTGCACATTTTTATTTATTCTCACAAAGGTTTGTATTCTGGTTACCCTGTTTATGCATCTGTTTTATAGAGAGACACAATTGGCAATTACAAAGCTTCTTGTTAGGAAGTTGTAGTGGACATGCTCATAATAAATTAGGCCTGTGTTAAATTTCCTTTTCAAATAATTTTTCCTAGGCTCAGTTGTGTAACCTTCCTCAAGGTAGTCTACAGAGTAAAACTAAATTGCTTCCTAGTATTGAGGAGGCATGGAGCCTACCAATCCCCGCAGAGCTTACCTCCAGGCAGGGTGCCATGAACTCAGCACAGCAGGTGAGAAGTTGGGGAATTTTCTGAAAAAAACCCAGCTTTAAAACTTATTTTCGATATTCAGCAGGTTTTTTCCTTTTCTTTTTGTTCCTTGAGCTTCAAAGCTGATTTTATCTGTGTATACCTAGGATACAGGTTAGAGTTAGATAAGGTGATCAAATCTCCCTGCATTCTGGGGTGCCAACTAGGAACCTTTGTGGATCTTCATTTTTTTTTTAATGCCCAACGATATCGTTTTTTTTATCTTAAACAATCTCACATCAATCCATCTTTTTTCATTTTACTGCTGGACTGAAGTCATTGTTTTGTATGTGGATCCACATTTCATATATTGTTTTTTTGTCCAGAGGTGGTTTAAACGCCTGTCCTCTCCTGGCATGGAAACTGATACCTATTACATAGACCCATATTTTCTCTCTTACAATTCTTAGGCCTGTAAACCTCATCATCAGAATGCTGAATCTGTACTAGGCCTCAGTCAAACACCAATTTCACAGCAGTCCTTGCCACTACATATGACTCCTAGCCAGGTAGATGAACTCTCAAGTCCTGCCAAGAGGAAAAGAACTTCTAGTCCAGCAAAGGTATTTTACATAGCTAAACAATGTATGTGGCTCATGCTGTGTTTTTTTTAAACCATCACCTTCATTCAGGATAATCACCAGATGGAGGACATTTTCATTAAGGGAGTTTCTATATGCAGGGAGCGTATCTCAGGCTTAGATTTTTCTCAGCAGTGTTTACCATTGTTTTTCTGTGTTTTTTTATTTATTTAACCTTTTTCCTATTAAAATTATGCGTGTTTTTGTTGTACCACCATTTCCATGTTTCTAGATGAACTAACATAAATTCTCAACATGACAGTAGTTATAGGACTTTAAATAATAATTTTTTATTTTTATTTTTTTAAGAATACTTCTGAAACCTGGGGCAGTGGCAATGTAGCGCCACATACTCCAGCCCAACAAGTTCATTCTTGGTCTTTGCCACCACAGAAGTTACAGGTAATGATCACATAGTACACCTTTTCATATTACTTTAGCTGTGAGGACATGTCATACAAATTTTAAAGCCTATTTCTTTAATGTGGAAATATGAAAATGATAGGTATATAATAATTTTCCTAAAATTGCAAGAGTCTTTTAGCTTTGAAAATTAGGCTTGGCCATACATGGTCGAATTTCAAAAGAATTTTCTTTTCAAAATCCAAAAATCTGTGCGTTTTTTGATCCGATGGTGCTACCAATGATTTCGAAATTCGACCAAGCAAACTTTCGAATCCACCTCATGTTACAGAAAATAATTCTGGGAAGCTTCTTTTCTTTCCGGGAATTTTCTTTTCTTGCACATGGGCATTTCTTTTTCGATTACATTTCTCGCATCGTTTGTTTTTCAAAAAATTTCCGACAGGCCCGATTATTAAAATTCAATGGCCGCACGAAAATCAGCTGTTGCTGCAGCTCACTAATGGTGCGAAATACGAGCGAAAATTCTTAGATAAGATTTTCAAAATTTAACCCATGTATGGGTTAATCACCTAAGGCTACACAGGCGATTAAATCTCTTTGCTACTGTGAGATTTAACCTGTTTGCAGCACAGATCTGTTTTAACACTCACTGATCAGTATATGAAAAAAATTCCATTGTCATTCAATGTTATATGTCAATAAAAATTAACTTCCAAAGGGGTGAGTTCTATTGGCCCTGTTAACATATTTAGCATGCTAATTATCATTATATACTTTATATTTTCTCTCCAGCAACTGGAGCAGCTAAAAGCGAACAGGAATAATTTAAATCCTGCACAAAAAGCATTGTTGGAACAGTTAGAGGGTCAGTTTGTCCTAATGCAGCAACATCAGCAGGTATGTAGACCTTGTTGTTTGGTGTCCTCTTTTGAGAAGCATCTGTGTGTGTTGTCTTAATTAGACTGTAAAATACCAATTGTTGCATAATTAAGAATTGACGTTCTGGGATCTTGGCTTTTTTAACAGATGAGACAAACGGGAGCTCCACAGGTACGATCTACTGGAATTGCTAATGGGCCAACAGCTGACTCATCACTGCCTACAAACTCTGTTTCTGGTCAGCAGCATCAAGTTGCATTAAACAGAGCGCTTAATGTCACTCAGCCTGGAATCCGTCCAGCTTGCCCTGTGCAGCCTGTGGCTAATGGACCTTTTCCGGCAGGCCAAGTTTCCTGCAGCACCACAGGGACAATGGGTAGTACAGACGCTATGTTGATAGGCAATAATCATAAAACAGGAAGTGGAAGTAATGGAAACGTGCCTTACCCGCAGCGAAATGCACTCGCTCTACCTCATAACCGCACAAACCTGACCAGCAGCACAGAGGAGCCGTGGAAAAACCAACTATCTAACTCCACTCAGGTAACTGCAAAACTTTTATAATTATGCTCATGCATGCATTGGATATTCACTGTGTAAGCAGGCCTATTTTTGCATGATTGGCTTCAGGTAAAACTCTAGCAATTATCTTTTCCCCACAATTTTGGCTTGATCTAAGTTTCCATATGTGATATTTAGAGGGCTGCAGGGGTTGCTAAACTTTAGTAGTCCACTCTGCAGTGCCGTGATGTTTGTGTACTGCTCCTTTGCACACTCCTCTGGCTACAGAAAGCTACTTGCTCAGCACTGCTGCCATTGTAACTTTTTTTTCAACGAATGCAAGATGTTCTCTAAATGAGAGGGAAGGAGGGGCAAATCACATCATGACCCACACCTCGTCCAGTCATGGAATGCCATGTATTAATTTTAAACAAAATAAAAGCTGCTATTTCGCAGTGGTTCGGGGTGTGGGACCCTCTGTTGGTGTGCAGAGTTGAAGTCTTTGCAACAGCACCCAGAAGATTGCACCTATCCCTGTATGTAGCTTGAATTACTACAGTCCTTTTTAGCATCCACAGGGGACCTCCGGATTTCACTTTTAGATACTTGCATCAAGCCAAGCTGGCCCGATGTAAGCATGCAAAAAATAATTCCTGGCGTTTGCTTCTAAGCCCGTGCGTTCAAGAATTGCAACACAATCATTAAATGTTGCATTCTTAACCACTTCAGCCCCGGACTATTTTGCTGGTCAAAGACCAGGACACTTTTTGCGATTCAGTGCTGCGTCGCTTTAACTGACAATTGCGCGACGTGGCTTCCAAACAAAATTTACGTGCTTTTTCCCCCACAAATAGGGCTTTCTTTTGGTGGTATTTGATCACCTATTTTTATTTTTTGCTGGGTGTATGTATATACATAAACCCAGAAGTAGGATATATGGGCTTTATAACTAGGCGTCAAGCATGAAGCTATATGACGGGTGGAACAGAGAAAAATCGTTTTATATTTATAGTATTTTTTTTTTTTTTTTTTTTTTGTTTTATGGCTATAGTCACTTTATTATGTACAAAACTTTTACTATACATAATTTTTTTTAACTTATTTTTTTAAACATGTTATACTTACCTGCTCTGTGTAATGGTTTTGCACAGAGTAGCCCTGAGTCTCCTCTTCTAGGGTCCCTCGCCTACGCTTCTGGCTCCTCCTGACTTCAGAGTGCTCCCATTAGGGCCGAAACAACTAATCGATTATTAAATTATTCGATTACAAATTTCATAATTGATTAATCGGCCAGTAACATAATGGGGTTAAAAAAAAAAATTAACCCCTTAAAGTAGCGATTATTTGCTCTTTTTGTTCTTATTTTTGTTTTTTTTAACCCCATTATGTTACTAAACCTCTCAGGCCTGGGTTCACACCTCAGTTTTTTGGTGCTTTTTGCAGAAACACACTGCAGTTCATTTACATGTTTTCCTATGGGACACGTTCACATCCATGATTTTTTTTTCAGCTGCTGCGTATTTGGAAAGGGCAAGGACTTTTTACGCAAAATGGTGCTATTTTTTTTTTTTTGTTCAATATACTTCAATGGAGAAGCTGCAGAAAAGCATGTAATGTGTTTTTGCGGCAATTTATGTTTTTTAATCTGCCCAACAACAAATTGGCCCCAAAAAATGTAACCATGCGATTATTTTTTTTTTTTTAAGGCTATTATCCGATTAATCGGAACAATAATCGGCCAACTAATCGATTTATGATAATAATAGTTGCAGCCCTAGCCCCCATAGCAAGCTGAAAAGTATAGTATAGAGTGCCTCTAGAACCTCCCACTTCCTGCCAGTATTACACGTCCCATGCAGCATTGCACCTCGCACCTCACACATTCACAAGTTCTCAGGTACGTACTGACATGTATTGACGGTTTTCTGAGCTGTATGTGTGCTTCACTTTCTTGATATGTAAACAAATAATGCATTCTGTATGCAGGCCAACTAATCGGCTGACCGATGAATTGATTTTTTTTCATAATTGGTTGTTGACTGATCCAATGCTTTCAGTCCCAGGGAACTTTAAAGTAATTATTTCAAACACAGTCCACTCCTGTGTCTTCATTCCACATTAAACACATATCACCAATGGCGCCTTCAGTGACTACCACCAGTCATCCCAATCCAGTAACTCGGCAGATCATATTGCCTCTCATATTTCAGATGGGCAGAAGCGCTTTAGAGCAACACCCAGACCAAAACCTTACATCACTTCTGGTGATCATTACCAGATGTAAATGGCGCCATTTTTAAAAATGAAAAGTATTTGATCACGCCAATCTTGGTGTGATCAAATGCTTTTAAGGGCAGAGGAGGGAAGGGTTCTTGGGTCTTATAGACCTCAGATTTCTCCATAAAGAGTACCAGTCACATGCCTTTTGCTGTCACAAGGGATGATTACATCCTTATGACAGCAATGAAAGCGATTGAAAAATATTAAAGTGACAGTGTAAAAAATAAAGTTAAAGTGCCCCAATCCCCCCGTGTTCGTGCGTAAAGCCAACCCACACGTTGGTCCTGAGCGCACACAAACAGCGATCTGCCCACACGTGAGGTATCACTGGGAGCATCTTATTGTAGGCAGTCATTTTAGCACTAGACCTCCTGTGTAAATTCTCTCAGTGTTGCCGGTGCAAGGGCGTGCAACATTTTCAAGTGTGACATGTTTGGTATCTACTTGGCGTAACATCTTTTTATATCCTACCAAAATTGTTTTTGCATTGAAACTTTTTTTTTTTTTCTAAAAAAGTTGCATTTAAAAACCACTGCGCAAATGCCATGCGAAATAAAAAAATTCCACACCCCTGGAGAATGGTTGCCACTGCACACAAATAAGGGATACAAAAAAATGGGCCCAGGTGCACAGCAAAGACTGTAGTGCATATAAATTGAAAGAGAGCGGCACCTATTTTAGCGTGAGACGTAACATTTTGCCAATGCTGTACTATTTTAGACACAGCGCTGTTTCCCCAATGTGTAAAACCAATATCAAATATGTGAAATCGCAATCTATTTTATATGTAAATTATTGCTCTTGCTCGAACAATTGCGGCAATGCCTAACGTGTAGTTTAAACACTGTTTCCAAATGCGGGCGCGATGTGCGTATGCGCTCGGTTCTGTGCACAAGCACACGGAGGGATGGGGGCGCTTTAAAAATATATATATATTTTATTTTTACACACTCCCTTTTCATTTATTTTATTTTTTTTATCACTTTTATTGCTGTCACAAGGAATGTAAACATCCCTGTGACCGCAATAGGCACGTAACAGGTATACTTTATGGAGGGGTCTATAAGACTGCAAACCTCTCCTCTGCACTTGAATACATTTAAAACACCAAGGTTGGCATTTTTCAATACTTTAGATTTTTGAAAACTGCCGCCATTGATTTCTGAGTAAACTGGAAGTGATTACACACGATCAAAGCCGATCTCGGGTTTTCGGCCAGCTGGCGGAAGTGCCAGCTGGTCGCTCAGATCTCCTGGTGGGATGTGAACGCCCCGGCGGGAGTGGGGAACGTCCCCTCCCGCTGCTTATAATTAATAGTTGAGCCGCTGCTTGGCAGCACTCCGTTACCGCTTGGCAGCACTCGGTTACCACTTGAAGCCAATAGACGTACAGGTACGTGATGTGGCGGCAAGTGGTTAATAATTTTTTATACATTTAACGCATCCCAGCTTCACTTGCGAATGAGGGGTGCTTTAAGAAGCTGGGGACCTGTGGTGCTTGTAGCCTGCCATACCAAAAGGTAGATATGGTTAAGTAGCGCTGAATATTGGGCATAATATTGGTACACATTGACCCCCCCCCCCCCCCCCCCCCCCCCCCCCCCCCCCCCGTACAGACTGTCCCCCCTTTTTCTAGGGTGCCTACTTTTGTTCTTAATGCCCCCATGTATATGAATGGAGCCTGTCTGCTTGTTCCCAAAATGGACTATACATCTAAATACAGACACATTCAGCTCTATGGGAATTGTAGTATGCATGTGAACATTGCTCACTATACTACCTGTGAGGTGCATTCGTGGAGAATAAGGAGCATGCGCAGGTCAAAAAAGCCTGAAAACAGTGGTAATAATTTTCAAGAAGTGATGGAAGAAAATTTGTTTAGTTTCACCTTACAGGAATATTTAGTTGTAGCTTACATTGATTAGATGCTGTATTCTGGAACCTCCAGCAATGAACTCTGTAACTAGAGGTAGACCGATATATCGGTCGGCCGATATTTGGCCGTTTTTGTGAAATCGGCATCGGCCGATTATCGTGAAAAAATCGGCCGATTATCGTGAAAAAATCGGCCGATTATCGTGAAAAAATCGGCCGATTTGCGGCTACAATATCCGGCCCGCATGGCCGCCTGCCCTGTAGTACTGTACTGACCACCAGTCACCAGTGACCCCGCTCCCGCATTCATGTATGGCCCCTGCTCCTCACCGCAGGTCCTGGAAGTCTACTAGCACGTATGGTGGCGAGTAGGGGCGTGGCGTCACGTTCCTTTCCCCGCAGCTCGCAGTCCACTCATTGCTCACATTGTGAGTAGGGGCCAAGCCTGTCTCCACGTCACTTGCGTGCCCCCGCCCCCTGGTTCCCGGGTCTTCTCCTTGCGAGGTAGAGGCGTGCCATCCAGTGCGCGCCCCGCCCCCTACTACTAGTTCCTGGCTCCTTATATGATTCTTTCTGCATCCGCCCCTGCATTCTACTCGGTATGTGGCATTTTCCTTTTTTTAGTTTGTTGATCACTATTAATGGGCATATTAATTGTCAACACTAACACTGCTGGGCATATGTTAAAGGTCACGCTGATGGGCACTTTTTTGTGTTAAGGGGCACTCTAATGGGCGCATTTTATTTTAAGGGGCACGCTGATGGGTATATTTTTAATGTGCGCACTGATAAGCATATTTTTTTAAGAGGCACACTGATGGACACATTTTGTTGTGCCCATCAGATTGCCCATTAACATAAAATTTGCCCATCAGAGTGCCCCTTAATAACATAAAATGTGCCCACTGTTAAATTTTACGAAATGGGGGGGGGGAAAAATCGGCCCAAAATATCGGCCGCAAAAATCGGTATTGTATATCGGCCATCGGCCGCCCCGATTTCTAAATATCGGCATCGGCCATAGAAAAACCCATATCGGTCGACCTCTGTAACAGGTGGATCTTCATTGTCAATTGTAACTAGATTTGAACACTGACTTACAAGGGGTTAAAAGTGCAGAGGCTGGGCTTCTTGGATTGTACGGTAATGAGGATAGACTCAAACCCCCGTACACACGGGCTGGATGTTGGGAGACAACGGGTGTTTTATAAAAAAAAAAGCCGCCATTCAGAAAACCAGCAGCCATCCGACTCCCGATCAGCACTCTCAGCCAATGGTAGATGAGACATCCCTTGGTGATATTCTGAGCGTTGCAGACTAATGGTAGCCTTATTTGAGGATGTACCTTTTAGCTCCATTCCATGCTTCTCTAAGCCTGAAACAAGCATGCTCTGTTTCTCGACCTCCCTACGTGCCTACCCAGCCAAGAAAGAAAATCTCTAGCTTGGTAAATCTAAAGTCAAGCCTTTAAAATTGGGGAAGTAATTTCTTGTACACCCATAGAAGGTGATAAAAACAGATACCAACTCCACGGGTTGGGGAGAAATGTTCCACTCATTTCAGGAAACTTGATCACCCAGGAAAGCCAATCGTCCCTGTCAGCTCTGCCATGTACCTAGCTGGGCCTCCCTTCAGGTTTGTCTGATCAGGATACAGTCAGACAATATCACGATTGCAGCCTATATCAACCATTAAGAGGGATACCTGGAGTCGGACAGCCTTACAAGAATAATGTCGGTTTATCTCATGGTCAGAAAAATACTGTCCAACCCTCTCTGCTTATCAGATTTCATGGCAGGCTATTGGAGGGCAGGTTACCTCATCTAGCACTGCCTGGACTTTCTTTCTGCCCTGCAAAAACCATGCTTTGAACCCATCAGGGAACTCTTGGGTTCTAACTGCATATCGGCCACTTTAGTGGCTATCAAGTCCATTAGACATCTCTAAACTAGTGTCTCTCTCAAAAGGAGTCATTCCTGATCCGTCATGCAGACACTCTTCTCTGCTAGAGCTGCACGATTCAGGCTAAAATGAGAATCACATTTTTTTTGCTTAGAATAAAGATCATGATTCTCGCGGTGTAAGATCTTCTTTCGCATTATAAAAAATTGGGCTAACTTTACTGGGTTTTTTTTTATGCATTTTCTCAAAAAAATTGCGTTTTAAAAAAGTGCTGCGCAAATATGTTGTGACAAAATATTGCAACAACCACCATTTTATTCTCTAGAGTCTCTGCTAAAAAAAAATGTTTGGGTGTTCTAAGTAATTTTCTAGCAGAAAAAGATTTTTTACTTGTAATCAACAAATGTCATAAAATGTTTGGTCTGTAAATGGTTAAACTTGCCTCATTTACACACTGGAGTTCTTTCCTTTGATAAAAGAATGAAGAGATACTTTGTTTCTACTTATTTGCAGTGTTGTGATAAAACTAGGCAGGCTGCCTGGATTTTTTTTCTCCCAGCAGTGAGAACTCTGCACTTGTTAGAAGAATCCGTTTTGTAGATCGGGAAGGGGAAAAGATCGCAATTTCGATTTAACTCTTAATCGTGCAGCTCTTTCTGCCTAGGGTGTTCTATAATTTCCACCTTAATGAAGAAAGTCTTTGTACTCTGCTCCTAAGCACCCCAAAGAGATTGCTCTTCATTGTGTGGACTTTGTCAATGCTTTTTGTTTATCTACAAGCCACGGCTTTCATAAAAGCTTGACTAGTGTCCAAATACCTGAATGTGTACCAGCCTATGACCCAGATTATGAATATCTAATCTGTGTGCTATACTGTACTCCAACATATGGAATTTACAGGGATGTCAAAATCCCCCTCCCTCCCCAAATTTTGTCTGTATATGCATACAGATATATAGAGATGTTGGTTTCTTTAAAGGGGTTGTATAGGTTCATTTTTTATTTTCTAAATAGTTTCCTTTAAGCTAGTGCATTGTTGGTTCACTTACCTTTTCCTTCGATTTCCCTTCTAAATCTTTGTTTTCTTTGTCTGAATTTCTCACTTCCTGTTCCTCCTCAGTAAGCTGTTCTGGCTGACTAACCCCCAGCCAGATGATAGGGGCAAGCTTACCGAGGAGAAACAGGAAGTGAGAAATTCAGACAAAGAAAAAAAACATTTAGAAGGGAAATCGAAGGAAAAGGTAAGTGAACCAACAATGCACTAGCTTAACCACTTCAGCCCCAGACCCCAGTCATTTCAGCAAAAAAAATGTTTTTCCTTTAGTGACCCTTTAAGTGGTTAAGCAAAATCCCTGGAGAACAAATTGTGTGTAGTACGCTTTTTATTTTTTTTACTGTCGCAAGATATTTCACGTTTTTTTTTTTTTTTTTAATATAATACCCTTTTTTTTTAGAATATAAAAGTTAATATGTCAAGTAAATAGATACCCAACTTGCCACACTTGAAAATCGCATATGTCCGTGGAATGGTGATGAACTGCAGTGCATAAAAATCTCTGCTTTAAAAGCCTTTACAAGTTACTAGTTTAGAGCTAAACAGAAGGTCTGGCACTAGAATTATTGGTCTTATGTTGACGTGCAAGCAGGTACCTCACATGTGTGATCACCATTTAGATGTGTGTGTGTGTGTGTGACCTACGTGCACATTTGCCTCACCCTTTTGTGTTTGTTTGTTTTTTGTTTTTTTACTTTATTGCTTTCCCAAATGATAAACGGCATCTTCAGAGCTTCCACTCTTCACAGTGCATCCTATGCGACCGATCAAATAAGTTTCAGGCTTTCCAGTGGGATATGAGAACCTGGTAAAGGCGATAAGTGACAGCGGGAGGAAGGGGAACCCCTTTTTCTACTTGTAAAAGTGATTGGACAGCTATAATGCCACTCGGATTACTTTTAACCACTTGCCTACTGTGCACATACACCCCCTTCCTGCCCAGACTAAATTTTGGCTTCCGGCACTGCGTCACTTTAACTGACAATTGCGTGGTTGTGCGACGTGGCTCCCAAACAAAATTGATGTCCTTTTTTTCCCACAAATAGAGCTTTCTTTTGGTGGTATTTGATCGCCTGTGCGGTTTTTAGTTTTTGCGCTATAAACAAAAAAAGAGCGTCAATTTTGAAAAAAAAAACGAATTTTTGACTTTTTGCTATAATAGATATCCCATTTAAAAAAAAAAAAAAAAAAAAAAAAAATGTATCTCCGTTTAGGCCGATACGTATTCTACATATTTTTGGTAAAAAAAAAAAAAATCGCAATAACCGTATAGTGACTGGTTTGTTATATTGCCTACAAAATAGGGGGACATAATTATGATTTTTTTTTTTCTAGGAATGGCGGGGATCTGCGATTCTTTTTTTTTTTTTTTTTTTTTTCGGGACTGTGACACATCGGACACTTTTGACACATTTTTGGGACCATTCAAATTTATACAGTGAACAGTGCTATAAATATGCATTAATTACTGTATAAATGTGACTGGCAGGGAAGGGGTTAACCACTAAAGCGCGGGGAAGGGGTTAAATGTGTAACCTAGTCAGTGTTCTAACTGTAGGGGGAGGTGACCGATCTGTCCCTATGTACAAGGGACACAGATCGGTCTCCTCTCTCCCTGACAGGACGTGGAGCTCTGTGTTTACATACAGAGCTCCACGTCCCTGCTCAGTTACTGGGCAATCGCGAGTGCCCGACGGCCGCCGGACACGCGCACTGTGTTCCCAGTAATGCGACGGGTGCGCGCGCCCCCTAGCGGCTTCTAATGAGAGGACGTCATATGTCGTCCTGTCAGAACAATAGGGGATTCCACCCGCCGTCATTTGATGGCGTGCGGTTGTAAGGAGGTTAAAAGAAAGTCAATCACTAGCAGAAAATAATATCTGGATTATAGCTGCAGCCTTGACCCAGATATCAGCACCACTTGAGGATGTATATTCAGTGGAACCTCGGTTTAAGAGTAACTTGGTTTGAGAGCGTTTTGATTTGCGAGCAACTTTTTTTTTTTTTTGACTGAGTGTTGACTCGTTAGACGAACAGAATTCAAGCTAAATAGGCCTGCAGTACCTCATTTGGCCTGAGGTACGGGGGCGCAGGAGCTGAGAAAAGCCGGACATTGGCCTGCAGTACCTCATTTGGCCTGAGGTACGGGGGGGGCGCAGAAGCCGAGCCAAAGTGTCCTCGGGCCTTTTCGGCACTCTGGCGCCCCCCACCTCTGGCCACATTCGGTATTGCATCCCATTAAAGTCAATGCCGAACAAATTATTTTCGTTTCCATTGACTTCAATGAGAAAACTCGCTTTGATATGCGAGTACTTTGGATTACGAGCATACTCCTGGAAATAATTATGCTCGTAATCCGTGGTTCAACTGTACATATTTGGAATGGAAAGTGGTTAGGAAATTGTTAAGTAGCAGGAGACATGATGGTGTATGATGTCACGCAGTGGGCTGGGCAGGCTAATTGACTAGCAGCACACAACTGTGGAAGATAAAGAGTATTTTAGAATTTCAGAGTACTGAGTGGAAAAAAATACACTTCCATGCATTCCCATTGCAGTCAGAGTGTAATATAGGCATTTGTAATATAGGCATTTTATTTCCTTATAGTAACCTTACTGATGTATCCTATGTTGCATTTTTACTGCTCTTTGTCTGTTTCTGAGGAGTTTTCCTTTGCAGTACTGTTCCCAACAGAACATCATACAGCACTAATAAACCTAAAGTGGTTGTATTGCTTGCTTGGTCATTTTTACCTACAGGTAAGCCTATAATATAATCTCCTAAACAACCTGCACGGATTAGAAGACATTTACCCTTCATTCAGCCGCTGATGGTCTGGCGACTCGTGCTGTAATGGAGGACCTCCCACGGGCATGCACTCTGAGCCCGCAAACCCAGAAGAAACGCAGAGGGATCAGCGGTGGCCTGGCAAGCTGTGGGAGCTTTGTTCTGTGATAAGCATTTCATAATGTGCTAGTATGCGATGAATGCTAGCACATTATGTGATTGTCTTGCAGTTTTTGGGGGGGGTGGTTTTGTTTTTTTGACTACCGCTTTAGGATAGTCTTTAGGAGGGCCTGCATCCCTTTAGACGTGCTCCTATTGAAAGTGTCTCTCCAAAAGTGACATTTTTGTTGCAGGGGATGCCTGAAATCTGACTTGTATCTTAGGCTGCATTCACACCTATGCATTTTTTATGCTTTTTGCATTTTGCAGATTTGCACTACAGAACGTGTTCCATAGGAAACCATGTTAAATGGACTGTAGTGAAAAATCTGCAAAAAGCACTAAAAATGCATAGGTGTGAATCAGGCTTTAGGCAGACTTCTGAGAAAATTGGTGAGCCAATCACACAAGCAGGAAATGTTTTCTGGGGAGTGGTCAGTAGACACTCTGTGTACAGAACTCCAGGTAGCTGTATTGCAATGCATTCTCAGAAAATTACAGTGGCTGCCGATTGAAAAGAAAAGGTCATTTTTTAATCAATTACAATATGATTAGTATCCGAATTATATGTGCAATGTTTTTTCTTTCTTTGCTGATTTTTTTCCCCCCACAAAATTGGAGTTACCCTTGAAATGAGAGCTTGGAAGAACAAAGATACAGTATTTTACAACAGGCGCTGCAATAGCTGCCAGAGTTTCACCCACCGTACCTTTTATAGTTTTAACAGAACTAGATTTTGATATACGCGACGTCTTGTATTTATGCAGCATTTTTCATGTCGGCCTTTTAGGCTGGTTTCATAAAACACTTTCCTCCTTAATTACAGCACTGAGTAAGTGGGGCAACTTGGGATCTGTGTCAGACCTTAAAGTTTAACTAAAGGCAACCCTTTTCATTTCTTGTTCTGGATCGCGTGTAGATGGAGTAGAATAGAATGCTTATCCATTTTTATTATTTAGTATTGTTGGCGTGTCTTAAGGTTTAAAGTTTTGTTTTCATATGTTCAGAGGGCATTATCATGTAGTTCACACAACAAAGTTTGGTTTTGAAATGTTGACTTTTTTTTGTAATGTTAGTAAATCCTCAGATTCTAATGCATGTTTTTGCATCACTTTCAGGGGCTTCATAAAGGTCAGAATTCACATTCGGCAGGTCCTAATGGTGAACGACCGATTTCTTCCACTGGGCCTTCCCAGCATCTCCAAGCAGCTGGCACTGGTATTCAAAATCAGGTTGGACATCCTACCATGCCTAGCAATTCAGTAACACAGGGGGCTGCTCTCAATCACCTCTCCTCTCACACTGCTACCTCAGGTGGACAACAAGGCATTACTTTAACCAAAGAGAGCAAGCCTTCAGGAAATGGAACAGTGCCTGAAACAAGCAGGCTTTCTGAAGGGACACCTAACAGTACTGCCGGTGTAGAGGGACTTCCTAATCATGTCCATCAGGTGACGGCAGATACTGTTCCTAGCCCTAGCCATGGAGATTCTAAGTCACCAGGTTTACTTAGTTCAGACAATCCTCAGCTCTCTGCCTTGTTGATGAGAAAAGCCAATAACAATGTGGGTACTGGAACCTGTGATAAAGTCAACAATATTCATCCAGCTGTTCATACAAAAACTGAGAATTCTGTTGCCTCCTCCCCATCTTCAGCCATTTCCACAGCAACACCTTCTCCAAAATCTACTGAACAGACAATGACCAACAGTGTTATCAGCCTTAACAGCCCCCATAGTGGACTTGATGCAGTCAATGGGGAGGGTATGGAGGACTCTCAGAGCCCTAAAAAGGACCCAGCTATAATTAGCCACAAACAAAGCCCTCAGACTATACCATCCATGTCCGTTTCCATATACCCTAGCTCAACAGAAGTTTTAAAAGCATGCCGGTAAGTACCTGTGATTTTTTTTTTTTTTTCACTGTAAAACGTTAACTTCTGTCCCATAAAAACTCTTGATGGACTTTGAGACTACATTTCAGTGCATCCGAGAGGTTTCTATTCAGTAAGTACATGTTTAATTTTTTTTGATATTTATGCAAGTTATATTAAAGCGGGGGTTCACCCTGTTAAAAAAAAAAAAAAAAATGTTTTTTTTTATTAGACCATTACATTCGGCATCGTAGCGCGAGCTACGGTATGCCGGTCCTACATTTATCCCCGTACTCACTGTGCTATCGATGATTGAAGAATCCGGGGAATGGGCGTTCCTATGGTGAGAGAAGGTGATTGACGGCCGGCCCTGGCACGTCACGCTTCTCCGGAAATAGCCGAAATAGGCTTGGCTATTCACGGCGCCTGCGCATAGCCTGTGCGCAGGCGCCGTGAATAGCCGAGACCTACTCCGGCTGTCTTCGGGGAGCGTGACGTGCCAGAGCCGGCCGTCAATCATCCTCCCTCTCCATAGGCACGCCCATTCCCCGCGGGAGTCGGATTCTTCAATCATCGATAGCACAGTGAGTACGGGGATTAAAAATTTAAGACCGGCATACCGTAGCTCGCGCTACGATGCCGAATGTAATGGTCTAATGATGTGAAGGAGGGTGAACCACCGCTTTAAGCATAATTTTCACTTTTTGCTGATTATTGCATTTTAAATTTTGTTTTGGTTTGCACAATGCTCCCCCTGGTAGTTATTTTGGCAGTGTGCAAGCATCCTGTCTTAAGTGGTTGTAAGGGGAGAATGTGTTTTTTTTTTATCTTAAAGTGGTTGTAAACCCACTTTTTTTACTTTTACCTTAGAGGTAAGCCTATAACAAGGCTTACCTGTAGGTAAGGAGAATATCTCCTAAACCTGCACGGTTTAGGAGATATTCCCCTCGCAATGCGCCACGGCGATCTACGGCGAAAGGACCGGCAGCCGCCGGACCTTGCCGAGTTTTAAATCTCCCGCGCGGGAGTGATGTCATCGCCGCTCCAGCCAATTACAGCGCTGGAGCGGCGATACCCGGAAGACACGCCGAGGCAAGATGAAATCTCGCTCGGTGTGGACCAGGTAAGTGCTACACACCTCGTTCCGAGGTAAGTATTTCATATTGAGCTAATATGCGGTGCATATTAGCTCATTATGACTTTTGCCTTACAGGAGAAAAAACAAATAAAAAATTTCATGCGGGTTTACAACCGCTTTAATGTATTCTATGCATTAAAGGGGTTGTAAAGTTTTTTTTTTTTTTTTTTTCTAAATAGCTTCCTTTAAGCTAGTGCATTGTTGGTTCACTTACCTTTTCCTTCGATTTCCTTTCTAAAAAATGTTTCTTTGTCTGAATTTCTCACTTCATGTTTCTCCTCCAGTAAGCTTGCCCCCATCATCCATGGGGGTTAGTCAGCCAGAACAGCTTACTGAGGAGGAACAGGAAGTGAGAAATTCAGGCAAAGGAAACAAAGAAAAAAAAAACATTTAGAAGGGAAAGCGAAGGAAAAGGTAAGTGAACCAACGCAATGCACTAGCTTAAAAGGAACCTGTTTAGAAAATAAAAAACGAACCTTTACAACCCCTTTAAGTTTAACTTCTGTGTGCCCTCCTAATACTTACCTGAGCCCCATCTCTATCCAGCAATGTGCACGAGTGCGTTCAAAAAACACAATACACAACCCAATTTTTTGGTAAAATATAGAAGATGATACTCTGAGTAATTGGATACCAAACCTGTCCTGCTTTAAAATTGCCCACGCACCAGCGACAAATGGCATAACTTTACTCGCCATAGGTGTTGATTTAAAATCCTTTACAGGTTACCACTTTAGATTAACACATGAGGTCTGGTACTAGAATTACTGCCCATGTTCAGAAGTTTGCAGTGATACCTCGTGTGGGACAATTGCTGTTTTTGTGTCGGACGGACACGTGAGTTTGCCTTTACGCACGAGTTGTTTTTCTTTCTGTTTTTTTTTTTTTTTATATTTTTACTTTTTCGTATTAAAGTTTATTTTTTTATTTTTGATCACTTTTATTGCTATCACAAAAAATGTAAAACATCCCTTGTGACAGCAATAGACATGTGACAGTTGGTGGTAATTTTGACTTCAAATTTCGATTTTAGTTTTATCGTGTTTTAGTTGACTAAAATCCTCAGTATGTGTAAGTCGACTGAAATCTAATGGGTTTAGTTAAATTGTAATACATTATTTAAGCATTTCTCTAGAATTGCCAGACTCATTTACTCCTAGTGTAAAATCCTAATATGTTTATGGTATTACCGTTTGAACATGCACTACAGACACAGATTTAGCCATTGTGATATACAGTATCTCACAAAAGTAAGTACACCCCTCACATTTTTGTAAATATTTTTTTATAGCTTTTCTAGTGACAACACTGAAGGAATGACACTTCGCTACAATGTAAAGTAGTGAGTGTACAGCTTGTATAACAGTGTAAATTTGCTGTCCCCTCAAAATAACTCAACACACAGCCATTAATGTCTAAACCACTGGCAACAAAAGTGAGTACATCCCTAAGTGAAAATGTCCAAATTGGGCCCAAAGTGTCAATATTTTGTGTGGCCACCATTATTTTCCAGCACTGCCTTAATCCTCTTGGGTATTGAGTTCACCAGAGCCTCACATGTTGCCACTGGAGTCCTCTTCCATGACAACATCACGGAGCTGGTGGATGTTGGAGACCTTGCGCTCCTCCACCTTCCATTTCAGGATGCCCCACAGATGCTCAATAGGGTTTAAGTCTGGAGATATGCTTGACTAGTCCATCGCCTTTACCCTCAGGTTCTTTAGCAAGGCAGTGGTCATTTTGGAGGTGTGTTTGGGGTCATTATCATGTTGGAATACTGCCCTGCAGCTCAGTCTCCAATGGAGGAGATCATGATCTGCTTCAGTATGTCACAGTACATGTTGGCATTTATCCCTCAATGAACTGTAGCTCCCCAGTGTCGGCAGCACTCATGCAGCCCCAGACCATGACGCTCCCACCACAATGCTTGACTGTAGGCAAGACATACTTGTCTTTGTACTCCTCACCTGGTTGCCGCCACACGCGATTGACACCATCTGAACCAAATACGTTTATCTTGGTCTCCTAAGACCACAGGACATGGTTCCTGTAATCCATGTCCTTAGTCTGCTTGTCTTCAGCAAACTGGTGTGTGTGTGTGTGTGTGTGTTGTTTTTTTTTTTTTTATGTGTGTACTTTATCAAGAGGCTTCCTTCTGGGACGACAGCCATGCAGACCAATTTTGATGCAGTGTATGGTCTCAGCACTGACAGGCTGACCCCCCACCCCTTCAACACCTGCAGCAATGCTGGCAGCACTCGTACAACTATTTCCCAACGACAACCTCTGGATATGACGCTGAGCATGTGCACTCAACTTCTTTGGTCGACCATGGTGAGGCCTGTTCTGAGTGGAACCTGTCCTGTTAAACTGCTGTATGGTCTTGGCCACCATGCTGCAGCTCAGTTTCAGGGTCTTGGCAATCTTCTTATAGCCTAGGCCATCTTTATGTAGAGCAACCATTTTTTTCCCCCAGAGTTCTTTGCCATGAGGTGCCATGTTGAACTTCTAGTGACCAGTATGAGTGTGGGAACGATGACACCAAATTTAACACACCTGCTCCCCATTCACACCTGAGACCTTGCAACACTGAGTCGCATGACACCGGGGAGGGAAAATGGCTCATTGGGCCCAATTTGGACATTTTAACTTAGGGGTGTACTCACTTTGGTTTCCATCGGTTTAGCCATTAAGTTGAGTTATTTTGAGGGGACAGCAAATTTACACTGTTATACAAGCTGCACACTCACTACTTTACATTGTAGCAAAGCGTAATTTCTTCAGTGTCACAAGAAAAGTTATAATAAAATATTTACAAAAATGTGAGGGGTGTACTCACTCTTGTGTGAGATCTTTTTAAATGAAACCAGTAAGTATTGCTTTTTGACCTGTAAGCTCTATTGGCTGTAATGCCACAGTTGAACATTGTATTACAAGCATAATCCGTTCCAGGAGAATGCTCGTAATCCAAAGTACTCGCATATCAAAGCGTGTTTCCCCATAGAACTCAATGGAAACAAAAATTATTTTTTCCGCATTGACTTCAATGACATGCAATACCGCATGTGGCCAGAGGTGGGGGGCGTCTGAGAGGCCAGAGGACAGCTCGGCTGAACTCGGGAAGGCTCGTGCACTGAGTATTACCAAGTTTTTCCGAGCATTTCTGAACGGCTCCGATACGCTCGGCTCCGGCACCCCCCCCCCCCACCTCAGGCCAAACGCGGTACTGCACAGCGCTGTGGCTTGAATTTTTCTCATTTTGTGAGGCAACACTCGCAAACAGTCAGGATTTTTAAAAATACCGCTAACTGTGTTACTCAAAAATCTGAGGTTCCACTGTATTAAGTTAAAAGAAAAGCCTTTTTCTTTCAGTGGCTTAGTAGATGCCCCCTCTTTATTCCGTCTGGTAGTGCAGTGTTCATTTTGACATCAAATGTCAATTTGCCCTAAAAACATTTAATCACACCATAAATAAAATGTTACCGAGATGATGCCTGCAGCTCCAGGCATCATCCTGGTATGGTAACCATTTCATGTCCAGCGACGTACTGATTTGTCACTGGTGATCAAGTGGTAAATGACTGAGCTGAGCGCATTTCACTTTATGGAGCATTTGTTTTCAAAGTGATCAGACCCGGCACAGATTTCCATTGAGCATAAATGCAGCTTAGTGATTGGGCAGTACTAAGCAGGAAGCAGTGTAATACGTAATGAGCTCTTTCGGCTTCCTCTCAAGTAATTTTTACAAACTATATGCTTAAAGGGGTTGTAAAGCTTTGTGTTTTTTTTTTTCACCTTAACCACTTAAGGACCGGACCAATATGCTGCTAAATGACCAAAGGGGTTTTTACAATTCGGCACTGCGTCGCTTTAACAGACGCGGACGTGCGACGTGGCTCCCAAACAAAATTGGCGTCCTTTTTTCCCCACAAATAGAGCTTTCTTTTGGTGGTATTTGATCACCTCTGCGGTTTTTATTTTTTGCACTATAAACAAGAATAGAGCTACAATTTTGAAAAAAATGCAATATTTTTAACTTTTTGCTATAATAAATATCCCCCAAAAACATATATAAAATAAAAAATTTTCCTCAGTTTAGGCCGATACGTATTCTACCTATTTTTGGTAAAAAAATCGCAATAAGCGTTTGATTGGTTTGCGCAAAATTTATAGCGTTTACAAAATAGGGGATAGTTTTATTATTTTTTTTTTTTTTACTACTAATGGTGGCGATCGGCGATTTTTTTCGGGACTGCGACATTATGGCGGACACTTCGGAAAATTTTGACACATTTTTGGGACCATTGTCATTTTCACAGCAAAAAATGCATTTAAATTGCATTGTTTATTGTGAAAATGACAGTTGCCGTTTGGGAGTTAACCACAGGGGGCGCTGAAGGAGTTATGCTTCACCTAGTGTGTGTTTACAACTGTAGGGGGGTGTGGCTGTAGGTCTGACGTCATCGATCGAGTCTCCCTATAAAAGGGATGACTCGATCGATGCAGCTGCCACAGTGAAGCACGGGGAAGCCGTGTTTACATACGGCTCTCCCCGTTCTTCAGCTCCGGGAAGCGATCGCGAGGGGCGGCTAGAAACGAATAGCCGCGCCCTCGTCCCGGATCGCTTCTGAAGCCACGGAACCGCCGCATGTACGGGGGGGGTCCCGATCGGCAGGGACGTACAGGTACGCCAATAGGCCTGTCCGTGCCATTCTGCCGACGTAAATGTACATGCGGCGGTCCGGAAGTGGTTAATGAATCCTATGCCACAAGCCCCCATTTTACCTACCTGAGCCCCGAATCTCCGTGGGCGATATCCCACGTTGCTTTCCCCAGGTTTTGTCGGCTCTTCATTGAATAGATTGACAGCACCGCAGCTCCCACTGCTGTCAATCAAATGACATGACCGACAGGGGGTGGGGCCGAGTCATACACTCTGCGGCTATGTACGCCGAATGCATGACACAGGAGCGCACCTGAAAGCTAACCCCCTTGTGAGAGCTTCCCAGAGGGGGTTGGCTCTTGCGGGGAAGAGCCACAAGAGCTGCCATGGGGCCACTCTGTGCAAAACAAACTGCACAGTGGAAGCAAGTATGACATGTTTGTTTAAAAAAAAAAATGAACCTTTAGTGTACCTTTAAACATTTTTCATAATGACAATGGTTGGCATGCAAATCAAATACAGGATTTAATATTTGTATTTATATAGATCTGACACTTTATACAGAGCTTTACATGTTTTGTACATTCACATTAGTCCTTGCCCTAAAGGAGCTTAAAGTTTAACCACTTGCTGACCACACACTGTAGCTTTACTGCTACAATGCGGGCTGACTGTGCAGAATCGCACACTGTATATGTGTTCTGCTTTTCCAGGTTGGCTCCAGCGCATTTCAACATTGCTACAATAAAAAAAAAAAAATACAGTATATACTTTCTATTTCCCTGTGTTTTCTCTTCTGTCATTCGCTCAGCCAATCAGGGGGGGCCGGACATAAATCATTGGCCGGGACTCACTGATCTACTTGTGCTGCAGGGAATGACAGCACAGTGTTCCTGGTCCGCATGTATGTGAGTGGACACGGAAGAAAGCCGCTACGTACAAGTATGTGATTGAGCCTTTGCGAGCCGACCTGCCGCAGTAAATGTACTGCCGTGGGTCTGAATGCGGTTCAAGGGAAAGTGATGTACAGAAAACAATCTGCTTTGAGGCATGGTTAGGTTGTGGTAGGATAGTGGGCAATTTGTGAATTCTCTGCAAAATGGATTTGTATACTTTGATCTTTTCGACACTTGGTTTGGGCCAGCTCAACTTTGCTGAAACAAAAAGCTTTGCCACTTGCAATAATGCTTGATACTTCTGCTGCTGCCTTGTATTGTCCTTATTGTTGGCTGTCTTGATGCTTTTGCCTTCACCCAGAACTAAAAGGTGTTGCCACACAGCTGCTTTGTACAAACAGGAAGTGGCTGCAGTTGCTCTTTCCTAGTTGCCTTTCCCAGTGCATTCTGGGATACTTTACTGCTCCACACAGTGCCAAGTTGACATGTTATAAATGGTTCAATAACACACCATAATAATATAGGTGCTGCTAAAGTGCAGTTACAATAGATTACCATTGAAATTATTAAAGGCAGCTGACACATTTCAATGCCTCATAAAAGTGACATGCTGCTTCTGTGTGATGCCAAGGTAATATTCATGGTGGGCAATGAAGGGCAGTTATGAGGCTTTACAAATGCAGAATAAATTCTGCATATACACTGGGTATTGATGCGTGTAAACCAGACCTAGCACTTCCCCAAGTTAAAGTATCAAATTGTATTAAATTGAAACACAGCTTGCAATGTACTTTTTTTGTTCTTCTTTAAACCGTTGCATATGACATCCTCCCAGAATCCTCTGGCACGTCACGGAACAGGGTAAAGGGCCAATGGCAGCGGCCCTTTATCACATGATTGCTCCGTGAACTGGATCTGAAGTGCCCATGCCTGGATCATCCATGCCCCAGCCGTGGCTCCGTCCGGGCCCCACAAAAGTGTAATAGGTAGTCAAATTAGATTTATGCCCCTAGAACACCCGATGGTGCACCTGCATGTTGGGCCTCTGTATGTGTTCTGGCTGTGTAAAAGTCTCACACATGCGGTATCGCCATACTCAGGAGTAGTAGAATGTGTATTTTGGGGTGTAATTTGTGGTATGCATATGCTGTGTGTGAGAAATATCTTATAAATGGACAACTTTGTGTGTAAAATAAATAGTGTTTTAGATTTCTTTCCACATTTTACAAAAACGTGTGGAAAAAAATAACATGTTAAAAAGACTCATTCTGCCTTATAGATTAAAAATTGGGGTGTTTACTTTACAAAATGGGGTAATTTTTTTGGGGGCGTTTCCATAATCTGGGTGTTCCAGGACCTTTAAAATTGTAAAAGGTAGTCTAGAAATAATGTGTAATTTGTGTCCCTAGAACACCTTATGGTGCTCCCTGCATGTTGGGCACCTCTATGTGGCCAGGCTGTGAAAAGGTCTCGCAAGTGGGTAGCGCCATACTCGGGAGGGGTAGAAGAATGTGTTTTGGGGTGTAATTTGTGGTATGCATATGCTGAGTGTGAGAAATAACCAGTGGACAAGTGGTTAATATATAGTATACTGGAATTTGATTTAGATTTATGATGCAGGCAATTTATTACATGACTTAAATCGCTAGCGATCAGTGGTCTCCTTTGGAAAAAATAAGGAAGCACGCTGCAATTTTAGCCATGCGATCAAATGATCATTCAGTAGGACATGCACCAAATCGCTTACTACTTGAGCAATCGCTGCAGTATTTTAAAACCTATTTAATTCAATGTCAGAATGCGATTAATTACCTTTTGTAGTATAATTAAACTATTGCATCTTTTAGGGCTTACATGCAAGACAGCAAAGGCGGCCTTGACATTTTTCTCAGGGTGGATTCTTCTACTGCCGTTGTCATGACTACTACTGTACAATCCTTTTTATCCTGGCCCTCTTCTTTTTATTAAATGTTTGTTTTCGGGTTTTTAAGCAATACTTGGATCAAAATGTACATTTTAGCATTTCAATGTATAAAAGTGCTGCACTGTATAAGAAACAAGAAAATAAAAATATATTTATATATGCAGTGTACAGCAACTGCCAATGAAGCCAAAAACACTGGTTAACAAGTGCGATAACTATATTACAATGTATCATAAATGTCCAAAACAATCTGTGAATAGTCTCTCACATTTCTGTAGCTCTGCCCAACATAATTCATCAGTATGATGTCATCAGGGACATTGTGCACAGCAATGTGGAACTGGTTTAAAAATGGTTACAGTCGGCCAGCTACCTCAACAAGCAAAAGGAGGCAGAGCTGGCAGTCCATTGTTACAAAGTCTCCTTGAGTTCAGTTGTGAAGGCGGCTGGCTGGGTGCATGCATTTTTTAACCAGTCTCACACCGTGCACCATGTCCCTTATGTCATACTGATGAACTATGTTGGGTGGAGCTACAGTGTTCCAAGGTAATGAGACAAATGTCGAGGGCTGCCTGCATCTGATCCATTCCTGAGGGTTTTTCTTATGGGAGAGTGATCCTGGACTTGCAGCAGTGTATCAGTATATAGTGTTTATGAATACACTATAGATCAGTGGTTCTCAACCTGGGGGTCGGGACCCCCTCAGGGGTCAAATTATGATTTGCCAGGGGTCACCAAATCCTGGGCTGTTCCTGAAGCCCGCACCACTCTCCCAGCCTTCTTACGGCTGCTCAGCAGGGCTGTCTCTGGAGCCGGTGGCCACCCAGCTGGGCTGTTCCTGGAGCACACGACCGCCCATTCAGTTTACGGCATGGCTGGAGGACAGAGGCTAGAGGTCCGCTGACTGGTGAGGATTGTGAGGTGGGAGGGGCTGGAGGAGACCCTATCTCCTGATTTCAGCATAGGTGTCAATGCTACAAGACACCACAAAGTCGGAGACACACTGGGTAACACTACCTGTGATTATAGTTGCCATTAAAAGTCCCCACTACAGTTCTCAGATCAGCAGATGACCTTGATCAAGACCACCTAAGTTGGCTGATCAGAACTCCCTCCAGCATTGCCACTCATCCCAACTCCCCCCACCAAGGAGTAAAAGAAGGAATTAAAATAGAGAATACATGGAAGGGAGAGGAAAAGAGGGGGAGGAAAAAGCGAGAAAGAATGAGAAAAAACAAAGATGGCTAGAGAGACGGATGGGGGAAAAAAAAAAATTAGGATAGCGAGAGATAAAAGGGAAAAAGGAGAACAAAGAGTGGTACATCCTAAAATGTACCATATGAGGTTCTAATACTGTACGAGTGGAGGGGACTCATGGAGCGCTAAATTTCCATGGGTTGTGGGTCCCCACTAAGTTTCCCAAGTTGTGGGTCCCCACAACTTGGGAAATTTTATCAAGGGGTCACGGCACTAAAAGGTTGAGAACCACTGCTATAGATGAAAGCTTGAAGTATTCAGACCCATTTCACTCATCTCATTTTTGTTATGTTGCAGCCTGATGCTACAGTTTTACGCTGATGATCGCACACATATATACGGCCTCACAGAAGTGGGCTTTTTTTCCTTTGTGCTGGGAGTGCTCCCAGCACCGAGACCGGGCTCTCGCCAACGATCGGTACCCGGAACTGTCCCGAGTAACCTGATCGCTGTGATAGCCTCTGATTGACTGGCCATCACAGTGATCAGTCACTGAGCCCACCCCTGGGCACCCACATTGGATTCAGTATTTATGATATATGGATGATGAAAATGTTTTTATAGTAGCAATATTTAGTTGCATGTTTTTGATTAAGAAATGTATTAGAATTGCGCTTTTCAAAACTTGTAAACAACAAACAACTGGACACGGATCAAAAGATCTGTGCAGCGCCATCTGGTGGTCTGAAATTATTCATGCCCTGATTACTTTTTCGTACTGTAATAAAAAAAACATCTCCAGGTCAAAATGTAGCGGTTACAGAAAAGGTCTAATTAGAACTCTGCATATGATATCTTGCTTTAAGGGATTTTTTTTTTACATTTTAGTTTCAGTATATTCTGGGGAGCAAAATTCTGGTTGGTTAAATCGAACAGTTATTTGCTTTTTCTCACTGGCTACATTGATAGGTTTGAGTTCCCAGAACTGCACACTTGTAGCAATTATGAAATTGATCCAGCTTGTTTTAATTTTTTTGTAAACCAAGTGCAACTGGAGAAGGGGGATCATATGTCCACATTCTGTGGAAAAGGGGAATCTACTTTGTGACTGAGCCAAACTCTCCCATTTTTGTGTCCCTCGTGCTCCACCACCCAGACACTGCAGTTTACAGCAGGAGGTTTTCAGCATCGCAGTCAGCGGTGTCCATCAGAAAGCATTGGGCAGGACTTTGTGTGGTTTTGTGAGGTTCATACTCAAGCCTGTAACTTGGTCAATCCAATTTCCTCATTTAACCCTCCTGGGGTAAGGGTTTTAAGAGAATATACCCAATAGGATTCCTGCTGACATAAATATTTAAACCGTTCTGCTGCAGGCAGGCTCCCAGGGATCGCCTTGATGACCCATACTTTCAGACCAACTATGGATTGCTGATGATCCAAGAAATGTCTTGAAACACTTTATTGCAACCTCCTTTGAGGCCTCTGTGCTCACTGAATCGTTTGCAAAGGGTTCGGATAATTCTGCCTACATAGATTTGGCCACATGTCAGACAGTAAACAACATATTTCCTGGAACTATTGTGGAATTCTTTTATCGCATAGGTATTACCTTTAACAGTAAAGCTCTTTAGGCCATGCTGTACAAACTGACAGGTTAGACACAATTTTTTTCTGGCATGGATACATGGCTACTATAGGAATCAATGGGATGTAGTTACAGTTGGTCTGGCAACTATTTTTGAGCTTACTGGGTACGACTTTCCTTTTTAATATTTTTGGCTCTTCGGTACGAAAGTTTAGATTTTTAGGTTAAAATTTAACAAGCTAACATCATTGGGTGTGCCAGGGGATTATGTCTTTTAACCGCTTCTCGCCCGCCATATAGACAAATTACAGCGGGTGGGATTATCTCTTGTTCTCGGCCGACAACATATGATGTTGCCCTGTCTCACCGGGATCGCGGGCATGCTGTGTCCCTGGGATGATGGCACGACCACGATCTCGTTAAAGAGCTGCGGCTTTTTACCCATGTGATCAGCTGTGTCCAATCATAGCTGATCACATGTAAACAAGGCGTTTTATCCATTTTCCTCACCTCACTCTGATTGTGAGGAGAGGCGATCAGTGGCATCTCCTTACAGGGGAGATCTGTATAGGTAAATTGGGGCATTGGTTATCAGTGCCTTGATTACAGTGCAGCCCCAACAGAGTCCATCTGTGATGCCACTCTGTGCCTTTAACTGCCCATCGTTGCCACCTATCCATTTATTTTAATAAGTGTAAATTTCGGTTTCAGTTTTTGGCCAAGTGTGACCTGCATTTTCGGTTTCGACACCAACATTTTCATTTGGTGCACCTCTACTTTTTAATTGTATGATTTCCCACTAATCTTTAAAACGTTTATGGTATCCATATTGGTTTACATACTTGCAAGCGTTTTATACAATGGTACCTGTATTGTAAGTTGATCTCATGGAGCATAGCTTGGAGGGAAGATGGGCCAGTATAAATAAGTATCTCAGTGAAAACAAGTTTAAGCAGTTATTTGTTAGAATTATTGCTTGCCTCATTTATGGAATATATCTAGTCATTCCATACTTATTATTATTATTATTATTATTATTATTATTATTATTATTATTATTATTATCTTCATCATTTGAGTCCACCTGGTAAGTGTAGCACATGTTTAATGTTGTGCATGTTTTTATTTTGTTTAGGAATCTTGGCAAGAATGGTCTATCAAACAGTAGCATTTTACTGGACAAGTGCCCCCCACCAAGACCACCTCCACCTCCTTATCCACCATTACCAACAGATAAATTAAATCCACCTACGCCTAGCATTTATGTGAGTATGGAAAAAATATGCTTAACAAATTTTGGCAACACCATTGGCTTATGGACTGCATTCGTTTTATATAGTTAGCCAGTAATGTGTGCCAGAAGCTTAAACTAAGGTTGCTGTCCCCTAGAACGATGTTTCTCAACTTTTAATCCTTAAGTACCCCCAACAGGTCATGTTTTCAGGATTTCCCTCAGATGAAACGGCTGTGGTAATTACTAAGGCAGTGAAACTGATCAAATCATCTGTGCAAAATAATGGAAATCCTGAAAACGTGACCTGTTGGGGGTACTACTTGTGGACTGATGTTAAGAACCACTGCCCTAGAAGGCACTATAAAGCGCCACAGAAAACCTTTACTTCCCATTGCCTTGTACATGTGGGCAGGTATTGGCTGTTTAAACAAACTGGCTGGTATTCAGCTTGTGTGTACAGTAGCCTGTCCAACAGAGGAGTTCATCCAGCTTCTTTTGAAAATGGCATGCCAGACAAATCTGCCATTTTTGTCATCTGATCAGCATTGGCTGAAAGTGAAAAAAACAATAGCTCAGTGGGGAGATAGCTGTGCTAAAATCGCATCGTCGGTACAGCAACCTCCTCCAGACCTCCTCGGTGTTCATTGGGCTAAATGAAAAAAAAAAACTTGGTGTGTATTTAGACTCCTAATTGGAGGGTAACACTGCAGCACCTGGAATAACTTCAAACTTCTGGGTAAGCATAATTAGTAACACCACCACCACCTCTGTTAGAGCAAATATGAAATTAAAGTGACATTTTCATGAATATATGGCAGTGATAGCAGAACAGATGAGGTTACAGATATCAAAGGATGGGTCTGTTTTGCATGATTTGTATAAAAGGCTCAGAGCACAATTTTTCCACTTCTATGATTGCTGCTCCTTGGAGCTATATATAAAAACGCTTGCAAATAAAAATTGTAATGGAGAAGGTAATTGCCGGCAATTTTTTTTTTAATTGCTTTCTAACACCTTGATAAATACCAGCTCATAGTGAAATAGCCTAAACACTTAGGCCTGGTGTTCACCCAAAAAAAGCAAAGGGCTGTTAGTTTTATTTTAGCCCTTGTTTGCATTGAAGTGATTTGCAGCCTATAACTGGCAAATGGTACTGATTTAGCAAAAGTAGTTCATGCACTGCTTTTGCCGGTTTTGGTTGCAATAGACATCTGATGTCCATGCCACTAGAAAGACATGTGTCTTTGAAATTGTGTGGCTTCAGATGAAGTCGCATGATTTCAAAGCCATGTTCAGTGTGATTGAGGGCTCATTCCTGGACTCTGACGTCTCCTTCAGCCCCCACATCCAATCACTGGCTACATCTTGCCACCTTAACCTCTGCAACATTTCCAGAACTTGCTCCTTCCTAGCGACCCCACTAAACAATTTATTAATTCCATGGTTATTTGCAGCCTTGACGACTGCAGCTGTCTCCTCACTGGCCTACCCTTACACAAGACATCCCCCTTCAGTCTATTATTAATGCTGCTGCTAGACTAATGCACCTTACTAACCGATCCATGACTGCTGTTCCTCTCTGCCAATCCCTTCACTGGTTCCCCTACCCCACTGTATAAAATTCAAAATATTAACCAAAACATACAAGGCCATCCACAACATTGCCCCCAGCTACATCACCGACCTCATCTGTAGATATCGCCAAATTCGTCCCCTCTGCCCCTCCCAAGACCGCCTGCTCTCCAGCTCCCTTGTTGCCTCCTCCCATGCTCGCCTCCAGCACTTCTCCAGAGCCTCTCCCATCCTCTGGAACTCCTTGCCCCAGTATGTCTGTGTGTCCAGTCAGGTCCTACCCTGTCTGCCTTTAGGTGATCCCCGATACCAAACTTATTCAGGAAAGCCTACCCTCACCTCCACCTAAAAACTGTACCTAAGCCACCTCCATCAGACCAACCCCCCTCAGCTATTACTTTTTGTACCACCTCCTCCTCCCTTTAGATTGCAGGGCCTTCCCATTCCTACTGTATTGTTGCCCTGTCCCCTCCCCCTTACATTTTAAAGCACTGCCCAAATGTTTGCCGCTATACAAATCCAGTATAATAATGATTTTATGTGTTTCTTACAGTTGGAGAATAAGCGAGATGCTTTCTTTCCTCCTCTGCATCAGTTCTGCACAAGTCCAAACAATCCTGTCACTGTTATCCGAGGCCTTGCTGGAGCACTTAAACTAGGTTTGTTCATCTTGTATGCACATTTAAAAGGCAATTTGTTTTTTGTTGCCTGTAGTTAAAATATGTTTTACTCATGTATTGATAGATCTTGGATTATTCTCTACTAAAACACTGGTTGAAGCAAATACAGAGCATATAGTTGAAGTGAGGACACAATTATTACAGCCTTCAGATGAAAACTGGGACCCCACTGGAACAAAGAAAATGTGGCGTTGTGAGAGTAGTCGCTCACATACTACCATTGCAAAATATGCACAGTACCAGGCTGCTTCATTCCAGGAGTCATTAAGGGTTAGTAACACTTTCTTGCTTTGTATTTGTTTGAAAAAGCCAAGCCTATTGCGTAAAGTCCACTTTTTGCAAAAAAATGAAATAAATGCACATATGTTTGCAGTAAAAGAGTACATTCAAAGGATATGTAGGGGCAGACAGTTACTAAGCTGCAGGAAGTCGGTGGACTATGAGGGCACTGATCGGCAGTGTCAGAGTTTGGGAACCACCAGCCATCCGCTATGGTGGCAGACATGACACTATTTTTATTCTATAAAATGTGAGAGCGGCTTTGTAGAGAAGAACCTCATCCATTGTCACAGGAAAGAGGGGGGTGAGGTGGAGGATGCTGAACTTATTACACCCTAAATATGGGAGTAACATGTTCAGAAGGTGGACTTGGCTCTTAGTTTTTTGGAAATTGTGTGTGTGCCAGGCTCCTTAAAAACTTTTCCTCCCTGCTCGATTTCCATACATAGGTACAGACTTTCAGTTGGTGAGCCGTAGGAAGTGTCAGTTGACTACGAGTGTGGTGATTACTGCACTCGTGTTCCATGGAGATCTCTAGGTCCATCTACTGTGGTAGAAGACAATGTTAGCAGCTTATTAATTCACATATCTCTGTGAATGAATTGTGTGGCTGTGCAGGCGGAGCCTTGCATAGCGCTGCAAATGTAAAAAGTGTAAGCGGTGCGGGTTCCTATTGGTTGTAGGTTATACCACAAATACAGGTATAATAATGTCTGGGAGGACACGAAAAGAAGAGGCTCGAAGCTGCTCTGTGAAAAACAATTGCCTTTAATTTATTCTATTAATGTAAAAAAAAAAAAATTGACCCTTTTAATATCACTTTAATTCTGCCTTAGCAGTACCCTAAAAAATGTTACCTTTTGTCATTCCTTTAAAGAATAGCAGGGAGCCTCCTGATATGTGAGGAGGCCATAGTACTCTTGTGCCTACAGCCTCATGGCTATATGCAGTGTGGCTAAGGCGCTGTTGCCCCTTCCTGCTAGTCTCAGCAGATTAGAAGCTATCATGCTGGCTGCCTCCACACCTCTATAGTGCAGAACTAGGCATTACAAATCCGTAATGGGGAAGGATCAGCTGCAGGTGACTACACAGTGTAACTAGTCATGTGACCTCTGCTTGTTTATGTGCACATCTTCGAGTTTAAAGAGTTTCACGAGATAACATATTTTGTGTACTGGACACAAAATTACAAAAGTGATGAGCATAAAACACAATGTTTAACTTGTGTGCTTTCTATGGGAAAAGTCTACATAGTACCCTGAAAATCAAGTACTCTGGAACTAGTGCTGGTAATCTTCTACCACAGGTAGCAATAAAAGGAAAAAAGTCAAATACCTTTTTTTTTTATTTTTGATTTATATCACAACTGGGTAAAAGGAGTCAGAAAAAGGATATTGGGTGGTTTTTGACCATATAGAACATCTAAAACCATACTAATACGTTGAAAACACGCTTCACTGGGGAATCGGCACGTCTGTTGGCTTTTGATGGATTTTTTTTTTTTACAAAGGGATAACACTGAGTTGGTTGAAGATAATGTCAAGAAATGACACAAAATCAAAGTTTGATATAATTGTATTTGAATGTATATTAGGACATTTGGTAAGAGATCCAACACTGAGTTTAATCCTGAGAGCCTGTTCACATTTTATTTACATTGATTTTAGTTGGCTGCACATAAGGTTTTTGGTATGTATTGGTTATTGAAAAGGAAAAAATATATATTTTTCAAAATATGACTTGTATGCATTATTTTAATTAGAATACATACACGTATGCCACAAATTCTATCTGGATTATTATGCTCTTAAAATGTGCATTCACAATTTTGGTAGCATGTTTGTACAATTAAGTAAAGGTTTTTGTGTTCGTATGCTTTCTCAAGGAGGAGAATGAGAAAAAAAGCCACCACAAAGATCACTCGGACAGTGAATCCACATCCTCAGACAAGTGAGTAGAAATGTAAATTGGTGTCCTAATTACTGTAACTTCACAATATTGAGAAAAAATTATTTGTTTCTGTTGTAAAATTTTGCAGTTTATATTATGTAGTCGGTAGGAAAGTTAAAGCATCTACAAACTTTGGTTTATCTATCTGAAAATCAATTCTGATATACTGACTAATTTCTTGAGACCCCAAAACGCTAGGACAGTACAATTGCCCTCTAAATTACCTTTTTGGAAAGTAGACAGTCTGAGGTATTTAGTGAGAAAAATGGCGTGTTTTTTTTTAAAGTTTTAATTTGTTTTTGTCACTTTTTTGTAAAATAGTTTTGTTCACTTTTTTTTTTTTTTTTTTTTTCACATACTGTCACCAATCCAGGGACACTGGTGACAGTATGTGAATTTTTTTTTTTCTTCTAATGATTTTTTTTATCGTACTGTGATGAATGCAATTTAGTGTTACCATAGTAACACTGTACCACTCTGGAGAGTTGATTTTACTCATAGTAGTGACTTTTGCTGCTATAAGCATTTTTTTTTTTTATAGCACAGCTATTCACATGGTACAAACAGCCTGTGATTGGTCCTGTCTGTACCTTGTGATCACTGTGACCAATCCCAGCTAGCAACACAATTGTATACAATGAATTGCATAAAAGGAAGCCATTCATTGTTTACAACGTTCATGTGATCTGCTGTGATTGGTCACGGTGACCGCATGACCCATGGCAGTGGGCCAGTATAGTGATCAGTTGTCCGCTATGTCCGGTGGATGCAGCAGGTGACTTCTGTACGAGGCACATTCTCAGAAAGGACGTTCTCCCATAAGAGTTCCACCTGTTCCTCTTTTTAAAGTTGTGTGGGCGGGAAGCAGTTAAAGGTATCCTTTTGCCATTACGATTCATTTAGCAAAGTAAAAAAAAAAGCCCCTCACCTGTTTCTCTGCATTATGTAGCACTGCCAATTGTGTTTTCGGTGAAGTTAAAGTGGATGTAAACCAATTTTTTTTTTTATGTCAATATGTAGAGAATAAGTGACATACAAAAAAAAAATGGTTTACGTCAAATTTAAGTGGCTTTTTTTAACACACAAACACTTTTGTGTCCCATCATTTACATTTGAGATTTTCTGTTGGCTTCTGTCAAATCATTTGTTAATCGGCACAAACCTAGGCTACCCTGTTGCCAGAACTTGAAAAGTAATGCAGCGATTTCATAAACCAAGGGAATTTGTAATAAATGAATGGTCAGTTGCCAGTATGAAAATGTGTCTACTAGAATAGATTCAGGTCATAACACAGTTAAACCTTAAAAAATATTTGTCTTATGTATTGATCAGTTGAAATATGACAAGTATATCCTATGCTCACAATATCTTTTACTATATTCTAATTTTTTTTTTTTTTTTTTTTAATGTCCTCCATTGTGTGATGATTTTGTTTAGGCAGACAGTCTAAATCCTAAGTTTAGAGTAACCAGGGACACACTTCATTGAATACTGAATTGAGTACTGTCCTTTTGTGTTTTTTTTTTAAATATTTTATCTAAACTTGGGATTTAACTATTCCAAATGTGCTTTCATTAATGCAGTCTCCTCATTTCCTTTCTTTTTTTTTTAGCCCTGGTAGGAAGAGAAGAGGCCCTTTTAAAACCATTAAATTTGGGACCAACATTGATATGTCCGATGATAGAAAGTATGTATGTTGCTGTTTACGTGTATATTTTATGTGCTGTTTAAAACGATTAAGTATTGCGTTTTGAGGAGGTTGTTTTTGTAATAATTACCTTTAACCACTTGCCATCCCTAGACAGTCATGACGTCCTCGGCTTTGTGGTGGTATATCTGAATGATGCCTGCAGCTACAAGCATCATTCGGATATCGGCATTTTCAGACGGCCATTCCCTACACCTTAAGAGCGATCATGGCACCTGTTCTACTGCTTGAACAGTCTTGCAAGCGGCGAAAGGGGACATCCCCCGCCCTCCGGTGCTTCTACTGACTGCTGCGATCGGTGAGTCGGAGAACGGATCCACCGGCCCCCGGATGTTGACTCTAAAGTTTTCCGGCAGGCCAGATGGTCGTCGGAGGCCGGGCGCTATGTTGACGTCACGCCTGGCCTCTGCATTAAAAAAACGGCGCTGCCTTGGCTGGGAAGCGGTGATTGTTTTTATTTTTAGGCTTCCCAGCCTAAAGGTGAGATGTGGGGTCCTATTGACCCCATATCTCATTGTAAAGAGGTCATGTCATATTGCTATTACATGGGATGTTCACGTTCCTTGTAATAGGAATAAAAATGTCCCTTTGTGCTCGCACGCAGAAGCGAACGCATACGCAAGTCCCACCCACATATGAAAACGGTCTTCAAACCACACGTGAGGTGTCAACGCGAACGTTGGACCGAGATATTCTGTGGACTGATGAGGCAAAAGTTGGTGTGCGTCCCCGGTTACATCTGGGGTAAAATGAACAGCATTTCATAAAAAGATCATACCAATAGTCAAAGATGGTGCAAACAAATGGCCACTGCCTCCACCTATAACTGGCCTTGGCAGCAAGGAGCACATAGAAGGGTGACACATGTCAAACAAAATTAAAGAACATTTTCAGGTTAACTTACCGACCAGCCTGCAACCAACTGAATTATCCTAACCGAGTACGTTAAAGGGTTTAGTTTGCACACATTTGCAAATACAGTGCATCCGGAATGTATTCACAGCGATTCACTTTTCCACATTTTATGTTCTGTTACACCGCAGGGATCTTCAAACTACGGCCCCCCAGGTGTTACAGAACTGCACATCCCATGAGGCATTGTAAAACTGTCATGACTAGGCATGATGGGAATTGCAGTTCCTTAACTGGAGGGCCATAGTTTGAAGACCCCTGTGTTACAGCCCTATTCCAAAATAGATAAAATTATTTTCCTTAAAATTCTACAAAACAATACCCGATAATGATGTGAAAGAAGTTTGTTTTGAAATCTTTGCAATTTTATAAAAAAAATAAGTAAAAAAACATGTACATGAGTATTCACAGCCTTTGCCATGACTCTCAAAATTGAGCTTGGGTGCATCCTGTTTCAACTAATAATTATCCTTGAGATGTTTCTACAGCATGATTGGAGTCCACCTGTGGTAAATTCAGCTGATTGGACATGATTTGGAAAGGCACACACCTGTCTATATAAGATCCCACAGTTAACAGTGCATGTCAGAGCACAAACAAAGCCATGAAGTCCAAGGAATTGTCTGTAGACCTCTGAGACAGGATTGTATCGAGGCACAGATCTGGGACAGGGTACAGAACAATTTCTGCAGCCTTGAAGGTCCCAATGAGCACAGTGGCCTCCATCCGTAAATGGAAGAAGTTTGGAACCATCAGGACTCTTTCTAGAATGGAATGCCAGGCCAAACTGAGCGATCAGAAGAGAAAGACCTTAGTCAGGGAGGTGACCAATAACCTGATTTTGGGCACCAGTTCTCAAAAAGGATATCGGGGAACTGAAGAGAGTGCAGAGAAGGGCAACCAAACTGATAAGAGGCATGGAGGTGATCCGCTAAGAGGAAAGGTTGAGAGGAACTGAATGTATTCCCTCGAAGAGGAGATTTAGGGGGGATATGATTAAAATTTATAAATACACAAGTGGTCCATATAGTGAACTTGGTGTTGAGTTATTCACTTTAAAGTCATCACAGAGGACAAGGGGAGGATACTCTTTACGTCAAGAGGAAAAATGATTTCACCTCAAATATGGAAAGGTTTTTTCACAGTAAGAGCTGTGGTATAGACTCCCCCTGTAGGCGGTTTTGGCAGCTCTGTAGATTGCTTTAATTAAAGGCCTAGATTTATTCCTAGGTAAAGTTGATCCAAGGAAAATCCGATTGCCTCTCGGGGATCAGGAAGGATTTTTTTTCCCCGTACTGTAGAAAATTGGATCATGCTTTTTCTGGGGTTTTGCACCTTACTCTGGATCAACAGTGGGTAAAGGATTGTGTTTATGGGATTGTATGATTTTTATTTATTTTTTACTTTTTTCAACCTGACCACTTAAATAAATGTTAATGTCCTTGAGTGGCCGACCAGAGCCCAGACTTGAACTCGATTGAACATCTCTTGAGAGATCTGAAAATGGCTGTGCACCAACTCTCCCCATCCAACCTGATGGAGCTTGAGGGGTCCTGCAAAGAAGAATGGAAGAAAATGCCAAAAAACAGATGTGCCATGCTTGTAGCAGCATACTCAAAAAGTCTTGAGGCTGTAATTGGTGTCAATGGCGCTTCAACAAAGTATTGAGCAAAGGCTGTGAATACTTGTGTGTTTTTGTTTTTTTTTTGTTTTAATTTGCTAAGATTTCAAAGCCCACCCCTTAAAGGCACAAGGGGCACACCATACACCCACCACATAGCACAATGGTGGTCCAGTTTCTCCCCTCACTAGTATTGAAATGGTACAAAAAACTGGCCACTGCCTAGACCTATAACTGGCCTTTGCAGCAAGGAGCACATGAAAGGGGCTACTCATGTCAAACGAAAATTAAGGTTTTGGACGACTTGCCATAATTTATGGAACCATGCATTATGAGTTCTACCAGAAAATACTGAAGGAGAATGTCCAGCCACCAGTTTGTGACCTCAATCCCAAGCGCACTTGGTTATGCAGCAGGACAATGATCCAAAACACACTAGCAAGTTCATCTCTGACCCCAAAAATAATAATTTTAAGGTTTTTGGAGTGGTCTAGTCAAAGTCTGGACTTAAATGAAATCATTTTAAAAACTGCACTTGTGATTTTTTTTTTGTAATATTAAAATTAATTTAATGATCTGAGTCAGTTAATATTGACAAATATGCAAAAAAAATATAAAAAAAATCAGAAAGGGCCAAATACTTAATCACAGCACTGTATCTAAAGAATAGAAGAAAGTGTAAAAAAAATAGGATTTTTATAACAGCTTACCTGTACAATCCTTTTCTTGGAGTACACCACGGGACACAAAGCCTTAAATCATTACATAATGGGTTGTATGGTCACCCTACACTGGACTCTGGCACAACCAAAGACCGTTCCCTTCCATATAGCCTCTCCCATCAGGGAAGTACCTTAGTTTTGTAGCAAGCAAGAAGGTTCCCATAAGAAGAGGGGGACCTCTGTGTCCCGTGGTGTACTCCAAGAAAAGGATTTTTACAGGTAAGCTGTTATAAAAATCCTATCTTCTTTATCGTACACCACGGGACACGGAGCCTTAAATCATTACATAATAGGACGTCCCAGAGCAATGCTCAATATGAAGGGGGGAGACCCAGATCCGAGCCGGCCGAAAACGGACAAGAAGCCCTAGACTTCTGCTTGCAGTACACTGCGCCCAAAGGCAGAATCCTCATGTCCTCTTGCATCTATTTGATAGAATTTGGTGAATGTATGGACTGAAGACCAAATTGCAGCTTTGCAGATCTGAGCCATCGAAGCCTGGTGATGCACTGCCCATGAAGCACTCATAGCTGTGGTCGAGTGCGCCTTAACAGAAGGAGGAGGAATCTTGTTCCTTAAACCATAATCTTGAATACTTGTCGAATCCACCACGCAATGGTGAATTTTGATGCCGCTTGTCCCTTGTTGGGGCCATCTGGCAAAATAAACCATCAGTTTTACGTATCTGAGCGGTTGCCTGCAGATAACGCCTTTACTGCTCTCACTGCATCTAGAGCGTGCAATAACTTTTTCTCCGCTGTCTGTGGATTCGGAAAAAGAAGGCAAAATAATATCTTGATTTGAATGAAATGTCGACACCACCTTTGGTAAAAAGGTTGGATGGGGTCATAGAACAATCTTGTCCTTGTGACAAATTATATAAGGCTTTTTACAAGAAAGCGCTGCCAATTCAGATACTCTTTTAGCCGAAGAGATAGCAATCAAGGCCACACTGACAATACTAAATTCAGATCCCATGGGTACAAGGGAGACTTGACTGGCAGATTGATCCGCAGTACCCCCTGAATGAAAGTCCGAACTAGGGAATGAGATGCCAGCAGTCTTTGAAAAAAGACTGATAGAGCCGATATTTGACCCTTAATGGTACTAATTTCATATCCACTCCTAGCTGGCAAAAGGCGAGAATCCTACTTATGTCATATCTTTTGAGGATTCCATTTGTTTAACACCATGAAGCATATGCTTTCCAGACTCTATAGGAGATAACAGGAAAAATAAATCTCGCGCCAAATGAATTACACTAAATGATATACTTGATAAATCAAGTGACTAACTGAGTGAAGCTGCTCCCAAATAAAATCAGGTGACTGACTTGCATATATTGAGTAGTGAGCTGAGGGGCGCTATATCAAAATAGTTAATGCGTGTCACAATGTGCGTTTGAGTAGTACACAGTGTCACATAGATTTGGGCACACAGTTACACTGTGTACTACTCAAACGCACATTGTGACACGCATTAACTATTTTGATATAGCGCCCCTCAGCTCACTACTCTATAGGAGATAAGCCTGGAGGCTGGCTTTCTGGCATTAATAAGTGTAGAAAGCACTGGACCCGAGATCCCTCATTTCCTCAGAATGTGGGTCTCCGCAGCCAAGTCGTCAAATTTAGCTCTTGTAAGGAAGGGTGGAACACTGGACCTTGCGACAGCAGGTCGTGACGAAGCGGAAGCTTCCAAAGTTTTCCTACCGCCATCTTTATGATTTTGGCATACCAGGATCTTCTGGGTCAATAAGATTACAGGAATTCTTTCCTTCTTGATCCTGCAAAGTAGCCTTTGTAAGGGAGCGATCAGCAGAAACGCATAGATCAGTGAAAACTGATTCCACGGAATTATTAGAGCATGCGATCTGTAGGCCAGAGGATTTCTCATCCTGGACACAAAGTTGTCCAACTTCCTGTTGAACCTGGAAGCTAGCAGGTCTACATCAGGGGGCCCCCCATCTCTGGCATATGGCCTGAAAAACATTGGGGTGGAGAAACCACTCTCCTGGTAGTAGTTGCTGGCGACTCAAATAGTCCGCCTGCAAGTTTTCTACCCCTGGAATGAAGATTGCAGAGAGACAAGGAACGTGTTCTTCTACCCATGCCAAAATTCATTTCACCTCTTTCTGGGCGCCCTGACTGTGGATGCCTCCCTGGTGATTGATGTAAGCTACTGCAGTAGCATTGTCTGAATCTGCATCGGGTGGCCCTGTAACCTGTGTCCAGGTTCTGAGGGCTAAGAATACTGCCCGCATCTTTAGTATATCGGTCTTGGCCCAGGTTCCCTGGGCTGAAGCTTCTTCTAACACCGCTCCCCATCCCCTTAGGCTGGCATCCGTAGACACCACCTTTCAGGTGACTGGGAGAAAGGATTTTCATTTCCTCAAGTTATTGGTTCTTAACCACCAACTGAAGCTTTGGCGCACTTGTGGCGACAGGCACATGAGTAGATCCAGAGATTGGATCTTCCTGTTCCAGGCGGCTAAGATACTGCTGTGAAGTAGTCTCGAGTGAAACTGGGCGTAAGGGATAGCCTCGAAGGAGGCCACCATCTTCCCTAGTAGCCTCATGTGAAGGCGAATAGACGGCTTTTTCTTTGCCTTGACCTCGTGGATCAGGTCCTTTAGTGACTTGATCTTTGGTTTTGGCAGGAATACCCTGCCTTGGGCCGTGTCTATGATCATGCCCAAATACTCTACCCTTTTTTGGGCTTGTAGAGAGTATTTTTGTAGATTTACAATCCATCCTAACTGTTCCAGGTATTCTATTGTGGTAAGCACAGCGTGATCTAATCCTGCCACTGACTGATCTATCACAAGTAATCAAAAGAAGAGGAAAGTGCAAATATCCTCACATGCAGTGTACATGTGGATATTTAGTGAATGAAAAAGATGTGCCACGTCCTGTAAGTATTTATAAAGAGATAACTGGGGGCAAGTTGATTGGACTTTTCAGGCACTAGTAACTGGTCAAAGTATAGTCATACAAAGAGTACATTTTCTAAAAAAATATTACAAATTTATTAAGACATATAAGATATGGTACACGTTAAAAGCATTATCTGCCAAACAAGGCAAGACCATCTAGCAAACCAACTGAACAGTGCAAAACCTCCAAACTGTTGACAGGAAATTGTAAATAATCAAAAGTAACGAACAAAATTTTGAAAATGGAGTGAAACACTTTCACATAAAGAGCACCCCATGTGTAGTTTCTTAGTCCTGCGTAGTAATGGAGGTACAGACAGAAGATTGTCTGAGATGTTGAAGTTTGCAAAGTTTGGTTGACTCGACTGGTTTCACGCTTGTTATAGCGCTTCCTCACGGAGTTTCAGTGTGGTAAGAGATAGAATTGGAGGCAGATTACTAATCCAAACATGGATAGCAAAAATTAGGAAAGGTAGAATCCTGATATAGGATTAATTGACCAAGTCCTGGCTGCTGGACGTAGAATAATGTATAATAAGCCCTAAAATAGGGCAAGCAATCTTAGTGGAGAGCAATTGGTGTTTAGCTGAAGAAAGACACCAAAGGATGGCATTCCTGATTTATAGTGTATATATAGAGGAAGACTGGCGGTATGCCTAAATAATAGCCTGCATTGGCTGATAGGCACCAGCTAGTCCTAAGGTAGTAATAGAAAGGAACACCCTCAATCCACAAGTCTCCCGGGAGACTTGGCTGCAGTCTCCCGGGAGACTTGGCTGCAGTCTCCCGGGAGACTTGTGGATTGAGGGTGTTCCTTTCTATTACTACCTTAGGACTATCTGGTGCCTATCAGCCAATGCAGGCTATTATTTAGGCATACCGCCAGTCTTCCTCTATATATACACTATAAATCAGGAATGCCATCCTTTGGTGTCTTTCTTCAGCTAAACACCAATTGCTCTCCACTAAGATTGCTTGCCCTATTTTAGGGCTTATTATACATTATTCTACGTCCAGCAGCCAGGACTTGGTCAATTAATCCTATATCAGGATTCTACCTTTCCTAATTTTTGCTATCCATGTTTGGATTAGTAATCTGCCTCCAATTCTATCTCTAACCACACTGAAACTCTGTGAGGAAGCGCTATAACAAGCGTGAAACCGGTCGAGTCAACCAAACTTTGCAAACTTCAACATCTCAGACAATCTTCTGTCTGTACCTCCATTACTACGCAGGACTAAAACTACACATGGGGTGCTCTTTATGTGAAAGTGTTTCACTCCATTTTCAAAATTTTGTTCGTTACTTTTGATTATTTACAATTTCCTGTCAACAGTTTGGAGGTTTTGCACTGTTCAGTTGGTTTGCTAGATGGTCTTGCCTTGTTTGGCAGATAATGCTTTTAATGTGTACCATATCTTCTATGTCTTAATAAATTTGTAATATTTTTTTAGAAAATTTACTCTTTGTATGACTATACTTTGACCAGTTACTAGTGCCTGAAAAGTCCAATCAACTCGCCCCCAGTTATCTCTTTATTTATCACAAGTAATCACCTAGATAGGCAGTTACTGCTATGCCCTGTACCCTCACATTTGCCAACAGAGGGGCTAGTACCTTTGTTAATACCTGGGGGGTGGTAGCCACCCCAAATGTCACAGCCACAAACTGGAAGTGGCAATGTTCTACCGCGAATCTTAAAAAATCTTTGGTGCGCAGGATGGGATAGGCGCATGTAAATATGCGTCCTTTATGTCTCTACAAGGCGGAGAATTCATGGTGTCGATAGAGGCGACCACTGATCGAATAGTTTCCATTTGGAAATGGCGAATGTTCAGAAACTGATTTAGAGATCTTAGATCCAGGATGGGTCTGACATCTTTATTTGGTTTTGGAATCATAAAGAGGTTTGAATAAAAACCACAGCAGGTGATCCAATCCTTTGAAGGAGGACACTCTTTTTTTTTTGGGTGGATCTTTGGAGAGTCTTGAGCTTCGGAATTGAGAAGATGGGATTTCTCGAAAACCCAGTTTGTATCCTAGGGCAGTGTTTCTCAACCTTTTTCTAGTCGGGGCACCCTTAAAAAGTATTTTCAGTCTTGAGGCACCCCAGTCCAAGGCTTGGTTCACATTACGGTGTGTTGCAGAACACGGGCAAAATCGTGCTCACAGACAAATGCTCTGCTCTTTAGGGGTACCATTAATTCTTAATGGTACCCCCACAGATTGGAAAACGTGGGGTGCTTTTGCTGCAGTGCAATTTAAAAAAAAAAGTTTGGGGACTTGTTTCCCTGCATTTTGTGGGTACGGAAATAATGGACTGCCCTACATACAGCTACACAGATGTGAACCAAGGACTTGTTCACATGTCATAGGGGCGGTAAAACCACATGGTTGAGCTGTTTTTACCACCCCCAACTTCTCCACCTTTAGCTGCAGAGGCAGCAGCTGAGGGTGTTCACATGCTGTGGCTGCAACTGGAGGTATACCGAGGGTGAATAGGGCTGCACTGCAACTACTCCGCAACTGTGTGCATTGCAGAGTTGTGGTGATGCTGCATTTACGGGCCTAAAACAGGTGGTGAGGAAGCAACAAAATGCCTTTTTACCGCCTGTCAAATGCCTCTGAAAAGCGATCTGTGCATGGATTGCTTTTCAGAGGAGCAGCAGTCCTTGCTGCTATCAAACAAGCCCTACAAAAGCCATTCTGATGGTACAGGAATGGGGGGGGGGGGGGGGGGCAGGATTAAAAGTAACATACACACATACATACAGACACACGCTTCCACAAGAGAAAAGCCCTAAGGCTGACGCAGCGCTAAAGGAAATTAGTGAAAATAAAAAATGATTGTGTATCATATGTTGAAAAAAAGAAATTAAATAAATGAAGCAGCTAGCACTAAAGTTAAGCACAAAAACCTCAAAGCAATACATAATACAAAGGAGTACAGAGCTACAATACCCACTCATATAGAAAAATAATGTGGAAAAAAAAAATTATGGATTTATATACCACTTTTTTTCACTTTACGCATGCATACACACATGCTTACACACACATACACACATGTTTACACACACACACACACCTACATGCACACACACACACACACACACACACACATACCTACATGCACTCACATGTGCAGACACACACACAGACACGTGTATAAAGCCATTTTAACCACTTGCTTACTGGGCACATAAACCCCCTTCGTTCCCAGGCGAAATCTCAGCGTCCGGCACTGCGTCGCTTTAACTGACAATTGCGCGGTCGTGCGACGTGGCTCCCAAACAAAATTGGCGTCCTTTTTTCCCCCACAAATAGAGCTTTCTTTTGGTGGTATTTGATCACCTCTGCGGTTTTTATTTTTTGCGCTATAAACAAAAAAAGAGCAACAATTTAAAAAAAATATATATTTTTTTTACTTGTTGCTATAATAAATATCCCAATTTTTTTTTTAAAAAACTATTTTTTTTCTCAGTTAAGGCCGATACGTATTTTTCGACGTATTTTTGTAAAAAAAAATCGCAATAAGCGACTGGTTTGCGCAAAAGTTATAGCGCCTACAAAATGGGGAACAGAATTATGATTTTTTTTATTATTTTTTTTTTTACTAGTAATGGCGGCGATCTGCGATTTTTTATTGGGACTGGGATATTGCGGCGGACGTATCGGACACTTTTGACACAAATTTGGCGCCATTCACATTTATACAGCGATCAGTGCTATAAAAATGCACGAATTACTGTATAAATGTGACTGGCAGTGAAGGGGTTAACACTAGGGGGTGAGGAAGGGGTTAAATGTGTAGCCTGGGTGTGTTATAACTGTGTGGGGGGAGGGGGGTGACTGGGGGAGGGGACCGATGCTGTGTCTCTATGTACAAGAGACACAGATCGGTCTCCTCTCTCCCTGACAGGACGTGGAGCTCTGTGTTTACACACAGAGCTCCACGTCCCTGCTGTCACCTGCCGTGTCACCGACGATCGCGTGTACCCGGCGGACATCGCGGCCGCCAGGTACACGCATCGGGTCTTCGGCGATGCGCCGGGACAGTTTTTACCCGCCGCGCGCCACCCAGTGGCGCGCGCGGGTAATGCACATAACAGGCCGTGTTTAAACGGCCACTTGGCACTTGAGAGCCGCGCTGCGGACGTATTTCGTCTATAGCGCGGATCTCAAGTGGTTAAAATGAATCTAGCTTCTAGCTCAGTACCTTTCCAGATTCCTCATTGAGCCGGGTACTGCACTCTAGGGGGAAGCAGAGAGCACAGCACACTCCTATGCACTTTATTTTCTATTTTGAAGCCGACAGAGCTTCTCACAGTTCGGCAGGAGAGCAGGCTCATCTGACAGCCTTCTCTCCACTGACCCCCCGGCACACCTGAGAACCTCTGACGGCACACCAGTGTGCCGCGGCACACTGGTTGAGAAAGGCTGTCCTAGGGTCACGGAGCTTCGGACCGGGTCACCAGTGCGCCGCTGGCGGCGCGCTCGCGACCCCACGGCTGGGCTTAAGGAATCACGTACAGGTTCGTGATTGTGCCATTCTGCCAGCGGTTATCGGCGTGAATGGGTCCTTAAGTGGTTAAAGGAGACCTCTTCCCTGGGCCTTGTAAAAGACTCTTACAAGGACTTTTAGTGCATAGAGCGAAAACGCTGGACCCCAGAGCCCAGTCCTTCGGAGAGACATTACAGGCGACACCTCGTCCATGAGGTCTGGATACCATCCAGTTTTGGCATAATATAATTAAGCGTCTTGGATGGACCCACAGTGTAGCTCTCTACCCTCATAAAGCTTCTTTAGCACATTTTCCTTGCGTCCAACACCTTAGACACTGGCGAAAAAACAAAGGTGCTTCCCTAATGGGAGGGGTTATATGGAGGGCAACTCTTTGATTGATTGTGCCAGTGTCCAATCACCTCTGGTGACCATGCAACCCATTATGTAATGATTTACGGCTCACTGTCCCATGGTGTAAGATAAAGAAAAGAAAAGATAGTGAGAGTGCTGCAAGGAAGGCAGGGTGGTAAAGAGGCTTGTGCAAGCAATAAGTCATTCAAGCGGGAGAAATTGTAGGATTGATAGGCGATTTAAGTAGATTTATACACAGGCTCTAGGAATCCAGCAAAAACCTGTTACTAACCTTGAAATTTCAAACTGAGCATATGAGGAAAACAAATATAAGTAGAGGCTAACTTCAATAATGTCCTCTTGTCAAAATGTTAAGCAGATTCAGAGCTATGTACAGTTATGTTATGTACTTGGGCTCTGTTCACATATCTGCGAATTGGATGCGTTTAGAACCGTATTCGGTGCACATACCATGTGAGCCAGACAGGCTTGCAATGAAGCCGGTCACACATGTCCGGGACGGCCATGGTCCCTTTAAAAAAAAAAGAGGCGCTTTGCGATTTCAGGACCGGCTCAAGTGCAAATTCAAGTAAAAATTTGCACCTGAATCGGTGAAAAAACTGCACGCGATTCCTTTTAAAAACGAACTGCAAATCTCAGCTGGACATGTGCGAATCTAGCCTGTGCTTTACCCCATGGGTTTTGGTTTTTGCTCCTGGCAGCTAAATTGAATAGTGCGAAGGGGGAAGAGTATGTGCTCCTAGAGAAGGGGGGGATCAAAAAAAGCCTGTTTGCCCTCCATAAGGGTTAACACAGGTTTGTTTGGTACCAGCTCCCAAGGCCAATTTTTGATTGATCGTATTAAATGCTAACCATTCAAAAACAAAATATTTTGTGTCCTTTATCAGTCAACTTGAAAAAAAAAAAAAAAAAACACATTAAGATAAACTTGCATTAGCAAAGTTGTGTTTTTCACATCTCCATTTTAATTTTTAAAATTCTTTCCCCAAAGGTGGAAATTACAGCTACATGAATTGACCAAACTTCCAGCATTTGCACGTGTGGTATCGGCCGGAAATCTCCTGAGTCATGTTGGTCACACCATATTAGGAATGAACACCGTACAGTTATATATGAAGGTACCAGGCAGCAGAACACCAGGTTTGTGCTATAACTTGGTTTCAGAAACGGCGGTTAAAACTTTGCTATAGAATTTTTTTTTTCTGAAATCATTAAAATTTTGAACTGTATAAAGAAAAACAGTTTTTACCATCTGATTGGCAGTTGTAGGATATTGTATCAGGTAGCCATGGATTATTGTAGAAAAATTTGCATTCAAGTGATGCCCTTTGTTGGCCAACTTAAAGCAGTAATAAAATATAACTAAATGCAAAAGTTTTATATATATATTATATATATATATATATATATATATATATATTATATATATATATAATTTTTTTTTAAGAAAACCAGTTGGACCATTACCCATTAGAACACCAATTAAGTTGCTGCTGTATGTGCCCCTGTTAACCACTTAAGCCCCGGAACATTTGGCTGGCCAAAGACCAGAGCACGGTCGTGCGATGTGACTCCCAAACAAAATTCACGTACTTTTTTCCCCCACAAATAGAGCTTTCTTTTGGTGGTATTTGAGGACCTCTGCGGTTTAAATTTTTTGCTCTATAGAAAAAAAAAATTGAGCCACAATTTTGAAAATAAAAAAACAATTTCTCATGTCCCTCTGTCTGTGACACAATGTCACATATAGGACAGCTATCTTATCTTCACCATTGGCTCCTCTTTTTCTCTCTCTCTCTCTGTCTCTGTCTCTGTCTCTGTCTCTGTCTCTGTCTCTGTCTCTGTCTCTGTCTCTGTCTCTGTCTCTGTCTCTGTCTCTGTCTCTGTCTCTGTCTCTCTCTCTGTCTCTCTCTCTCTCTCTCTCTCTCTCTCTCTCTCTCTCTCTCTCTCTCTCTCTCTCTCTCTCTCTCTCTCTCTCTCTCTCTCTCTCTCTCTCTCTCTCTCTCTCTCTCATATTTTAGTGCTGATATATTGCTACTCAACTTTTAAATGATACTGTTTATTTAAAAAGCTAACAAGTATATAATTGTTGTCCCCTTCTTTTAGGTCATCAAGAGAACAATAATTTTTGTTCTGTGAATATAAATATTGGGCCTGGAGATTGTGAATGGTTTGTGGTCCCAGAGTCGTACTGGTGTGTGATGAATGACTTTTGTGAAAAGTAAGTATTAACACTTGAAACGCAGTGACAATAAAAGTAATGTGCTGATGAAGAAATACAGAGGCTGCCATTGCCGACTACATACAGAAATCCGTAGCTATCTGGCTGCATTGCCTATTTGATAGTGCTGACCACTGGCTGTTCAGGCATCAAGTGCTGCATTATGAAAGCCATGGTCATGTGCTCCCTATATCTGGGAGGTACTAGAACTATCTGTGTGCCAACAGGTGAACAGAGGTAGTGGAGGAAAGTCTAGAAGAAAAACACAAGTATCAATGTTTGACAGTTTGGAAACAGAACCGGGTTGCTGAACCGCCGGCAAAGTATAGGCTTACATGTAAAAGGTGTTGTAAGGCTGGTCACACACATTAAAGTGGTACTGTAGTTGGTTTTGCACGACAGTGCAAGGTGTTTTTTCACCTTAATGCATAGGATGCGTCAATCACTTCATGGATGGAGACACGCTGTCCATCAATCTCCACTGTCCACATTGCAGGTCAACTTGAAGGCGGCTTACCTCGGCCAAAAAATCCAATTAAGTTCAAGTCTTTTTGAATTGTGTATGTATGTAAAGGCAGTGTGTTCCTGTTTTCAAAAAGTAATGAGAAAAATTTGACTAAAGGATATATAACCTGAAACAATGTCACAGCCTGCAGCCCTACCCCCTTCATTGAATCTGGGGGTTGGTGTGGCTATTTGTGATTCTGTCTCCACAGCCACATCATTTAATGACAAGATATTTGAATGAGTTCCATCTGCCTACAGCCTTTTGCTATACATACAATTACTGCCAAGATATAGTGTGTGATGATAGAAGGCTGGTGCAACCTCAAATATGCCAACACTCTAAATGCCTCTAGGCTACAAAATTAAAAGAACCCTGTACTAGTAATATGTAGCTGTTCTCGTCCAATCCATCTTTTACAATGACTAGTTCTCAGGTTGTTGTGCTGATCCAAATACTTCCGAGTCACTGATCCAGAACAAGTATGCAAATCATGAGTTCTGACATGTTGACCCAATAAGAGCGTGTAGCTATTGAAATCACTCAGAAGATTTTAAAGTGGTTGTAAAGGCACAAGATTATTTACATTCTATGCATGAAGGCAAAAGAAAAATTTGTGTGCACAAGCCCCTCTAATACCTATCTGAGCCCCCTCTCGATACAGCAATGTCCACGAGAGCCTAGTCTCTACGGAGACTTGCACACCTGATTGGCTTTTGGCAGCAGCTGCTTGCTGTGGGGGCACCCAGCAGAAGGGAGAGTTGCCAGGTGCACCGGCGTGGGACCCGAGAAGAGAAGCCAGGCTGCTCTGTGCAAAACCATTCCACAGAGCAGGTAAATATAACATGTTTGCTGTTTTAAAGAAATAAAAACAAGACTTTATTATCCCTTTTAAGACATTTGTCAGGCAGCAAGTATTTCAGAAGACTGGCATTGGCAGCCTTTGTATTTCTCAAGACAGGATTCCTTTAGCTTTTTTAGCGGTTTTGTCATTGACTTGCATGATTAGTAATAAAATAGACTGTATTTATTGGTGTATAACACTCACTTTTTTTACCCTGAAAATAGAGGGTAAAACTGTGCCTGTGTGTTATACGCAGGGGGCTGTGGAAAGTTTTTTTCCTGAAATTTCCCTCTTAAAGTTAGGGTGCGTGTTATACGCCGATAAATACAGTAATTTGCAATAGATAATTTGTGCTGCTGATTATTTGTTTTTGTTTTGAATTGGTGGTTTATGACTTAACCTTTATCTATGTGTTTTGCAGAAATAATATAAATTATCTTTTGGGATCTTGGTGGCCCAACCTTGAAGACTTGCATGAAGCAAATGTTCCAGTTTACAGGTTTATTCAAAGACCGGGGGATTTAGTTTGGATAAATGCTGGAACAGTCCATTGGGTTCAGGCAATCGGCTGGTGTAATAACATTGCATGGAATGTTGGTCCTCTTACAGGTTTGTACAGTTTTCACATGAGGCTAATCTATTCATGTAAATTAAATTGTATAAATATTTATCTAGATTTAACTTTACTGCACCAGTCCATCCCAATTAGTTTGTCTGGATTGTATTTTCTGACGTGGGTACAATTGATGTGTTTACTTATAATTAGTAGCTCACTAAATACTTTCACTGTCAAATGGTCAATTCCCACATTGCATTGTGATTTTGATGCCATTTGTATGATTTGGTAATTTTTATTTTTTTTCAGCTTACCAGTATAAGCTAGCTGTGGAAAGGTACGAATGGAATAAATTGCAGTGTGTAAAATCTATAGTACCAATGGTTCATCTCTCCTGGAACATGGCAAGGAACATCAAAGTGTCTGATCCAAAACTCTTTGAAATGATTAAGTAAGTTGTTGGCGCTTTCTTTCAGTGTATTTATGTATTTGCCTTTTTCATTCTGTAGTTGTGCATACTAGTTTAATTACAGACCTGAATCGTTTTAGCTTTATAAATTGTGCTATAAGTGAAACGCATAACTTGGAAAACATTTACATTTCCTATTTTTAAAAATGGCTTAGTGTGTGTTCAAGTGCTGTGTCATTTGGCCCCCTGTATAACTGACCACAGTTTATCATGGCTGCAGAGCCCTGATGACATGGTCAGTTTATGTGCCTCCTTCAACCTCAGCCCTGCTCTTTCCTTCCCCCCCCCCCCTCCTCCCTGCCTGTCAGCTCCAGAAACTGCCCACCCTCCCCTCCTGCTGCTTTAAAAACTATAATCTATTCCATCCCCTCCTATTATATAACAATGTGTCCCAGTTTCTGATCTACATAAAAAAGAAGCTGATTTGTACCTTGCATCAGAGCGTCTCTGGGCACTCATGTGACCGCTCAGCTCTCTCTCCTCTTCTCCCTGGCTGACATCAGCGTGAGTCGTCAGCCCCTTGCACTATTACTGACAGCCGGGGCTAGGAGAAAGACGAGGAGTCTCGTGAGTGCCAGGAGGACGCTCTGATATAAGGTAGAAAGTGGCATTTTTTTTTTTATATAGACCAGACACACATTTTGTTATAAGAGGGGATAGGATGAATATATTATAGTGGCTTAACCACTTTAACAAATTGTCTTTCTAGTTATCAATTCTGAATCATTTCAGTGCATTTACCACTCCCACACCTGTATACCCCTCATGGACTAGAGCAATTCTTAAATTTCAGCTTTAATCCCATTAGATTGGTAACACTTTTAACCATGTAAATTGTCTTGGCAAAAATTCCTAATCGCTCAGTACAAGATATTCATGACTACTGGGGTTATACTGCCATCTTCAGGTGAATGGACACTGGGCAAAAAAGCATGAGTTCCCCACCCAGGCATAAAGCCTCCCAGCTGAGCTAAGCCCCAGTTGTTGTTTTTTTAGACCTTCTGGCCATGCAGCATGGACTGCCGAGTGCCTCTGTAGTGGAGAGTGTGGCAGTATTTCCTTTAGAAGGTGCTCCCTGTACATTTGGGGTAGTGCTGGCTGATATTTACATGCAGAGAGAGACAGTGGATATAAAAAGTCTACACAACTGTTAAAATCTGAAATTTCAGAACTTTTTCCACCTTTTCAATGTGACCTATAAACTGTGTACAACTCAATTAGGGAGGGGTGGGTTAAAAATAAAAAAAACTAATGTGGTTGCATAAGTGCATATAATGAGGCTGTAGCTGCATTCAGAATTTAGCAATCACATTCAAACTCATGTTAAAGCGGTTGTAAACCCTTGAAAAAATGTTTTAGAAAATAAACACCTGCAAGACAAAGCCGTAATGAGCTAGTATGACTAGCATACTAGCTCATTATGCATTACTTGCCTTAAAATCAAAGCCGTCCTTGTCCCGTCCGTCCCCGCCAATCCCCCCCCCCCCCCCCCCCCCCCCCCCCGGTCGCAGACATCTCTTCACAGATGCCCGGAAGGTTACTTCCGGGTATCGCCGCTCCGGCGCTGTGATTGGCCGGAGTAGCGATGACGTCACTTCTGCACATGCGCGCGGGAGCAGTCAAATACGGCATTGCAGTTTTTATGAATGGGGATTTTACTGCGCCTGCAATGTAATTTTTTTATATTCTTAAAGGTCAAAAATTGTTTTGTCTTATTTAGGTACTGCTTACTGAGGACATTGAAGCAGTGCCAGGCTTTAAGAGAAGCTCTTATAGCCACAGGCAAGGAGGTTGTATGGCATGGACGAACAAAAGAGGAACCTGCACATTACTGTAACATCTGTGAGGTTGGTTACTAATCAGTTCAGTAGTAGACATCTATACTTTTATTCTAATATTTCCTAGAGTAAAAAAAAAAATATATGGTTTATGTAACTAATTGTTTTTTTTATCTACAGGTGGAAGTACTCAATTTGCTTTTTATTACAAAAGAAAGCAATTCTCGGAAGACCTATATAGTTCATTGCCATGACTGTGCACGAAAAACGAATCCAGATCTGGAAAACTTTGTGGTGCTAGAACAGTACAAAATTGAGGAACTAATGCAAATTTATGATTTATTTACATTAGTAAGTATTTTATTTCAGTAGTAACTGTAATTGCACAACAGTTAAAATGATTTTACTGTTTGTGTGAGATATTTTCAGAATAAGAATTGTGAATCCTCTTTTCTAGTGCTATCGCATATACTATTTAAATCCAAGCTCAGTTTTCTTAGTGTTTTTTGAAGAGCCTCAATTTAAAAAAAAAAAACTCTATTTTTATCACATACCCTTGTTTAATACCTAGTTATGTCATCACTAGACGTAAACTTGCTTGTGTTTGAATCCTGGTTCAAATCTACATGAGAAAACCTGCCAGGAAGCTCTCACTTTTCTGTGCCCAATCGACTGTGGCCCAGGTATTCCACATCCCTACAGCCACGCACCTACATGCGCCCCTTGTAAACATGCAGCTTGGGAAAAGCGCAAGCTGCAGATTGGCCCAGTGCAAGAAACCGCTTCTTTCGGAGCTCATTCACATGCGTTAAGGCTAGGCTCTGAACACATTCACTCACCCAGGCAGATCCCTAATCATCACTGGGTCTGACAAGTTTGACCAAAACCTTGTATTCAGTATAACTGTAAATGTCACTACTACTATTGGGATATCATTAAGATGTATCAGTAATAGTGTCCAAGCATCAGCTAGCTTCTGTAAAGAAAACCATTTTATTTTTATACAAAAGCCATTTAAAGACACATAAACAAACCATATAGGTCTCACCCGATTCCTACATCTGGGGTCCACCCATCAGTAGGCTGAGTCTGTTTTCAAGCAAAAAAGCTAGTTGGCGTGTTCCTACTCCCATACACTCATCCATTTATAATAATCCGGGTAATTCTGTTATTCTTATACAACTTGCTTACACTGTGGAACGCTGTATTAAGCAGGAAAAAGTATCTGAGAAAAAAGAGTTAATACTGGATGTTCACCAGCCATGAAATGTGTCAGGCTTTATTTGTCTTTCTGTAGCTTCTAATAAGTACTGTGACAATTTTACAGTAAGTAGTTTTCACTACAGGAGAGGATACTGTACAATTGTGTAAGACTGAAGTCTGCTTACACCTCAAATTCTGAGGTAGGACTATAGCCATTGGCGAACATGTAAAGAATTTTAACCACTTGACCTCCAGAAGATTGCATGGTCTTAAAACACTGTACCACAAATAGAGCTTTCTTTTGGTGGCATTTGATCACCACTGCGTTTTATTTTTTGCACCATAAACAAAACATGACCGACAAGTTTGAAAAAAATAAAAAAACTATTTTTTACTTTCTGCTAGTCCAGTAAAAATAATGTAAATCTAATATCGTCATAAATGTAGGCCAATATGCATTCTGTTACCTGTTTTTGGTAAATAAAATCCCAATAAGCGTATGTTGGTTTACGCAAACCTTATAGCGTCTACAAACTATGAACTAGAAGTGAAAAGTTCTCAATTACATATGTGCTGCTAAGCCAATTAAATGGCACAAAATGAATAAATGTGCAAAAAACAAACTGCCGCAACCACTAAACAAATTGTATATAAGAGAAAATGGTGCGCCCTTACCCATTACAAAACTCAAGAAAAAAATCATATAAAGAATACAGTGGCTACGAAAAGTATTCAGATCGTCTTAAATGTTTCATTTTTTGTTATATTGCAGCCATTTGCTAAAATCATTTAAGTTCATTTTTTCCTCAATGTACACACAGCACCCCAAATTGACAGAAAAAACACAGAATTGTTGACATTTGTGCAGATTTATTAAAAAATAAAAACTGAAATATCACATGGTCCGAAGTATTCAGACACTTTGCTGTGACACATATATTTAACTTGGGTGCTGTCCATTTCTTCTGATCATCCTTGAGATGGTTCTACACCTTCATTTGAGTCCAGCTGTGTTTGATTTTGCTGATTGGACTTGATTAGGAAAGCCTGTCTATATAAGACCTTACAGCTCATATCAGAGAAAATTAGGTCAAAGGAACTGCCTGAAGAGCTCAGAAACAGAATTGTGGCAAGGCACAGATCTGGCCAAGGTTACAAAAAAAATCTGCATTTAAGGTTCATAAGAGCACAGTGGCCTCCATAATCCTTGAATGGAAGACGTTTGGGACGACCAGAATCCTTCCTAGAGCTAGCCGTCCGGCCAAACTGAGTTATCGGGGGAGAAGAGCCTTGGTGAGAGAGAGGTAAAGAACAACCCAAAGATCACTGTGGCTGAGCTCCATAGATGCAGATGGGAGAAAGTTGTAGATAGTCAACCATCACTGCAGCCCTCCACCAGTCGGGGGTTTATGGCAAAGTGGTCCGACGGAAGCCTCACCTCAGTGCAATACACATTAAGCCTGCATGGAGTTTTCTAAAGAAAAAAAAAAAAACCTGAAGGACTCCAAGATGATGAGAAATAAGATTCTGGTCTGATGAGACCAAGATAGAACTTTTTGGCCTTAATTCTAAGTGGTATGTGTGGAAAAAAACAGGCACTGCTAATCACCTGTCCAATACAGTCCCAACAGTGAAGCATGGTGGTGGCAGCATCATGGTGTGGGGATGTTTTTCAGCTACATGATGACTGGTTGCAATTGAGGGAAAGATGAATGCGGCCAAGTACAGGGATATCCTGGACCAAAACCTTCTCCAGAGTGCTCAGGACCTCAGACTGGGCCAAAGGTTTACCTTCCAACAACACAATGACCCTAAGCACACAGCTAAAATAATGGAGTGGCTTCACAACTCAGTGACTGTTCTTGAATGGCCCAGCCAGAGCCCTGACTTAAACCCAATTGAGCATCTCTGAAGAGACCTAAAAATGGCTGTCCACCAACGTTTACCAGCCAACTTGACAAAACTGGAGAGGATCTGCAAGGAGGAATGGCAGAGGATCCCCAAATCCAGGTGTGAACAACTTGCTGCATCTTTCCCAAAAAGACTCATGGCTGTATTAGATCAAAAGGGTGCTTCTACTAAATACTGAGCAAAGGGTCTGAATTCGTAGGACTATGTGATATTTCAGTTTTTCTTTTTTAATAAATCTGCAAAAATGTCAACAATTCAGTTTTTCTGTCAATATGGGGTGCTGTGTGTACATTAATGAGGAAAAAAATTAAATTAAATGATTTTTTGCAAATGGCTACGATATAACAGTGAAAAATGTAAGGGGGTCTGAGTACTTTCTGTACCCACTGTACATGTACTGATAAATGAAAACGTTTCGGCTACTTTCACACTAGGTAAAGCGCCGCTATTTTTAGCGGCGCTTTACCATGGGTTTTGGATGGTAGCAAGGCGCTTGTAACCCCTCGCTTACGGCCGAAAAAGGGTTCAAAGTGCCGCTGCAACAGCGCTTTGCCTGCTCTTTGGACGGCACTGCCCATTGATTTCAATGGGCAGGGGTGCTGTAGGAGCGGTGTATACACCGCTCCTACAGCACCTCAAAGATGCTGCTTCCAGGATTTTTTTGAATGTCCGGCCAGCGCACCGCTCCAGTGTGATAGCACTCGGGCTTTCACACTGGAGTGAGAGGAGAGGCTCTTTACTGGTGCTTTGCAGGTGCTATTTTTAGCACTATATCTTCTGTAAAGCGCCTTTAGTGAGAGTAGCCTTTAGTGACACATATGCCCGAAGCGTTGTCACGTGACAAGTGGGTATAATACATAAATGTTAATAAAGCCTTGCTGTGTTAGGCGCTTGTAGTAGCATATGAAGAGAGCAGTGCTTTAGAATACATGTTTTTAATTTTAAATGCATGAATTTGAAATACAATTTTTTTTTTCTTCTTTCCAGGCTCCTCCAATGCCTTCACCATCTTCTTGACATTTTTCTGTGGACAGTAAATACGGACATTTCTGATATTCAGGAAGCAACCCAGTTCTGCACCACTGTTTTTATTTTTAGTTTTTTTTTTCCTTTTTTTTATTTTTTTTAGGTAGCTGTTCCATAAAGGCTGCTGGCTGAAAGCTGCGTCTATGCAACCTTCCAAGTGCGGAGTGTCAACCAACTGGACAGGAGATGTGCTCCTATTCCAGGACTTTACTATAAATAAATGCTGATCCAGCTATTCATTAAAGAAGAAATCCACGTTTTGTGTGAATATATACATTATATATATATAATATATATATTCTCTGTCAAAACTGGCAACATTATACAGACTACTGACTTGAAAATCACTTTAGGGTTTTTCCTTTTACAATTTTTGTTTTTCTCCCGCTTTCTCTGTTTAAAACTGTTTAATTTCTATCCCACATCCTTTTCCAGTTTTGATTTAAGTACTAACTTAGCTGGTTGTCTTTGTATGGTAGTTCGAACTTTTATGTCTTTTGGGCAATTTTTTAATGTGAAATGTGATTTTTTTTTTCTTTTTTTTTCAATTTTTAACCAGCTTTCAGTTTTTCATTTCTGTTTTGTTTTGAAAACCATGACGGTTACAATTTATGTTTCCTAAAAAAAAGAAAAAGAAAAAAAAGTATGAAAAATATATAAAAAAGAAAACTAACAGCCAAGTCACAAAGATAAATGGGTTGCACATAGACTAAGGAATAAACTTCAGATTTGTGATTTTTGTTTCTAATCTTGATGTAAATTTACACTATTTATAAATACATATTTATTGCTTGAAAATATTTGTGAATGGAATGCTGTTATTTTTTCCAGATTACCTGCCATTGAAATTTAAGGAGTTCTGTCATTTGAAACACTACTCCTGTTACATTTTCTATGTGTAAATAAAACTGCTTAGCATTGTACAGAAACTTTTATTAAAACTGTTTAATGTTTAAAACGTTTTTTTTTTTTTTTTTTCTGTTTGAATTTTACCAGAATCAATGTACAGTGCTTAGTCTTTTATTCATGTTCAGATCTACATATATAAATATATATATTTATATATACACGTGTGTGTGTATATATGTAAATAGATATCAATTATTGTGTGGGAGGCCGACTACGTTTTATATAAGGTCTATATCACTAGTAGATAAGATGTCTACTGTAAGTATTGCTTACAAAACTGTTTTTGTTTGTTTTTTATTATAAATATATATAGTACGTTATAATCTGCAGTGTCCCTCAGATTTTTTTTTAATTGTTAAAGATGCAATAAAACAAAACATTTAAGCCCTGTCAACTATGATGAAATAGCTGTCCAATAACTTAGATTTGTTTTGTATTTCCTGGCATAAGATGGTGATATTTATCTCTGCACTTCAGAATGCTACATTGGCTTACATTCCAAAAGAACCCAGGAAATTTTAGGAAAGGGGTAACAATGACCTGTTGAGAAGAGTTCTTTAAAAAGTACCTATTTTTGATTAATATGCAGTGTATCCCAAAGAAATATGTAATAAAGTTCTCCTGATTCTAGAATTTATATTCTTTTAATATTGGTTTTCGTGCATCACTTATGCTTTTTAAATTCATCTCTCTATCTATTTTTTTTTTTTTTCCCAGATACCACTGAAAAACAATTGGACTTTATTTTTGAGCCTGAAACGCAATGCAAATAAAACAACATAATTTAATTTATGTTGAGAAGTTGTGTAGTGTTCTTTTCAGAGTTGTCAATTGTTGCGGCAAATACATTTCTACACAGAGCGGGTTATAAACCCCATAGTTTGTCACTCAGCACTTAGTGTTAATAAACCCACAACCATAAAATCGGTCTGTATTTGCAGCATAGCATACTTGTTATACTCACTGTGGAACTTAAGGGGTTAATCCTCTGCATTGTGTCAAACGGCCTTTTTAGCCTGTATGCACAGATCCTCCCCCTCCTGCACAGTCTATCTGGAGAAGACAAGCTAACATGGGCAGGTTAGCCAACCTGCACATGCTCCGTTCTTTTTATGCTGGAGAGAACTTTTACTTGTTCTCAGAGCTAGCCAAGTCGCATGATATTGACATCACACATGTGGGCGTGTATACAGGATGTGGTGGAAATATCCTCCTACCTGAGCTCTCAACACTGGAGAAACTGCAGTTTATCATGTAACCGTGGTATACAGATCATCCAAAAAGGTATATAGTGGCAGTATTTTAATGTAAAAAGATTTATAAGCTGGGGGGGGGGGGGCAGCGTATGAACCATTTTCATATTACTGGGTTTAGTAACACTTTAAGGTTGTTTCAACACTGTAGACAAAGCATTCTCAAGTTGAAAGATTCAAGTTCACACATTTCTGCATCCTCTGTAGCGGTTTGGTCATTCTATTTTTTCACTTTTGCCCATTTCATGCTTTGCTGTACAGTATCCTGCCTTTCACACTATTTTATATGTGTGTAGTGGCAGTATTTTCTGTGTGTCTTGTACATACAATGTTCTGTATTGGCAACTGCAGAGCACACTTGCCTAACTTTGCACTCTGTGTGTGGTAGTCTACTAGCTGTATTTGCCTATTTTGTATTGTGTACAAAATCCTATGCTATGCATAAAACAATGTCTGGATTTTTTTTTAAAGAACGGTTTGCTCTGCCATAGTCATAACTAAAATTGTTATTTTTAGGTTTTTATTGAAACCTGAGTATTGCACTAATAAGGTTCAGTTTTTTCAGAGCATAGACAGAGAAAACTTATCATACTTGCCTTAGGGAAAACGGCAAATCGCTTTAAAGGAAAGGTACTAATTTAAACTGCTATCTCTGACCTATGTTGCAATAGTTGAAGAAGAAGAAAAACTAGCATCCTTGTTTTAAACGTTCTCTCTACCCGGCTGCCGGAAGGTCTGCCGCCAACCTGTGGCGTCGGCATTTTCAGCCAGTCACAAAAGCCAAGGAAAGCCAGGCCCAGAAGAACAAGAAGCCGTGGGGTTCAAAAGCTAACAAGCAAGACCCCAAAGCCTCTTTATGAAGAGGCGCCCCCGCTCGGCCGAGGGGGGAATGGGTTTGGCAGTTTTCAGCGGTATGGCAGACAGATCCAGGACAAGTGGGTAGTTTCCGCAGTATCCCTAGGGTACCAGCTGGAATTTCGAAAAATCCCACCTTACCGTTTTCGAAGTTCAAGGCTCTCCGAAGATCCATTAAAAAGAAAATCCTTCTTCAAAGGATTGGATCACTTAGTGTCCCAAGGGGTAATCATGAAAGTACCCCATAAAGAGGAAGGTTTAGGTTTTTACTCAAACCTTTGTGGTTCCAAAACCAAATGGAGACGTCGGACCCATCCTGGATCTAAGATCTCTGAATCGGTTTTTGAACCATTTCTGACTGGAGACGATTCGATCCGTGGTCGCCACCCTACAAGGCAGAGAATTCTTGGCGTCTATAGACATCAAAGACGCATATTTACATGTGCCTATCCATCCCACACACCAAAAGTTCCTAAGGTTTGCGGTAGAACACCGCCACTTCTAGTTTTTGGCACTGCCCTTTGGTTTTGCAGCCACGCCCGAGTATTTACAAAGGTTCTGGCCCCTCTTTTGGCAAAGCTGAGGGCACGGGGCATATCGGTGATGGCCTACCTAGACGATCTACTTGTGATAGATCAGTCAGTGGCAGGATTAGATCACGCCGTGCTCAATACAGTAAAATACCTGGAGCATTTAGGATGGATCATAAACTTACAGAAATCCTCCCTACAAACCCTAAGAAGCGTAGAGTATTTGGGCATGATCATAGACACAGCCCAAAGCAGGGTATTCCTGCCAGAGCCAAAGATCAAGTCTTTAAGAGAATTGATCTACAGTGTCAGGGTGAAGAAGGGACCATCGATTTGCCTCTGTATGAGGCTATTGGTGAAGATGGTGGCCTCCTTCAAGGCCGTTCCTTATGCCCAGTTTCATTCTAGACTACTGCAAGGCAATATTCTAGCTGCCTGGAACAGGAAAAGCCAAGCTCTGGATTTACCCATGCGCCTATCTCCACAGGTGCGCCAAAGCCTTGGTTGTTGGTTAAAGACTGAGAACTTGCGGAAAGGAAGGTCCTTTCTCCCAGTCACCTGGAAGGTAATGTCTACGGAGCTGCTGGGGAGAAGTGTTGGAAGAAGCTTTAGCCCAGTGTACCAGGTGACCTACCATTTGGCCTTTTGTCTGCACCTTTGGTGGTCACCAAGTGCTGGCCTCAGTACTAGCCCTGCTGCAATTTCTGTACCTACCCATTGTGGGATAATTATGCAGGTTGCGGTTTGCATATTCCAGGTGCATTTTGCAATACACGTTTTTGATGCATTGAAGTCTATGAAACCAAAAAATCTGAAAAAAAGTACCTGGCCCTTTCCATAAAATGCACAAATGTGAACATGATCCATAGGAAACCATGGTAAATGGACTGTAGTGTGTTTTTTTTTTTTTTTTTGCAAAGCTGAAAACGCACAAAAAAATGCATAGGTGTGAACCAGGTCTTGGAGTCGCTTTCTCGGCAACTGCACCTTTTAAAAAAAAAAAAAAAAAAGCCTGATTCCCCAAGTCAGAAGTTATCAAACAAATCTGATTTATTTTTGTTAGGGGGTAAGGTAACCTTAGACAGGGTACTGGATGAGAGCTGCAGTAAAGTCAATGTCCACACAACAGATGTCTTTTCTGTGCTTTTGTTACCCAGCTGGGTAAAAATGATAAGTAGTAGGAAGGTGAAGGGAAATAGAAAACAGCAAATTCAGGTGTAACTGGATATGGAAACAGTCCTGCGTCCAACGACAACTTTACTTCACCACTCCGGCCGGAGTGGGTATAGTGCATCTGGACAGGCCTCTCTTACCAGCCTGGCAGCCAGCATGTCACTCGGATGAATAGGATTAAGTCTCTGCCCCAGACCCTCCTGAAGATTGGAGACAATTGCTGTCCAAAATCCTTCTTGACTGGATTCAGCACCCGGTTCTACATAGTTGCCGAGTTAACTAAAAGCTGATAGGCAACCCACGTCCAGCCTCTCAGAACCAAAGTGTCCTGCGATGAATAGACAGGCCTCTCCTGAAACACCGGCCTCGTGCTCGGTATCTCCCGGACAGGTTCCTCATCAGTCAGCTTCCTCCCATTGAACAGACAGCCCAGGACCACTTGGCGAAATAGGGACCCAGTCAACTCACTGGATCCACAATCTAGGTCAGGGATAGGCAATTAGCGGACCTCCAGATGTTGCCAAACTACAAGTCCCATGAGGCATAGCGAGACTCTGACAGCATCAAGCATGACACCCAGAGGCAGAGGCATGATGGGACTTGTAGTTTGGCAACAGCTGGAGGTCCGCTAATTGCTTATCCCCGATCTAGGTGAATGCGCTCCGGACCAATGTGGTCCCAGAGCCAGGAACACTACGACACGCACACACCCCGGCAAGGAGGGCCTCACGGGGGGGGGTGGTGGGACGACTGCCTAGCTCAAGGGTGGGAACGCAGCGACCCTGAACCAATGGCGTCTGCCCTTTAAATACCTCTTCCCAGCATGCACAGCGAGGTGACCAACCCTCCTGATTGGCTGCCGGGAAGAGATATCCAACTGCACTTGACCCTACTGCTGCTGCCTGTCGGGCTAGGGTGAGAACACAACCCCAGGCAATAACAGTATGCTGGAGCAGAAATTTAACCAAACAGGTTCAGAGCCAACTACCTCTCTGAACTCCCTCTAAATTTACCATAGCACCGGCTCTGAAAGTAGCCAGGCGCTACAAATATATTTATAAATGATATAGGGTCTGCGATTAAAAGTACCATTGCAGTCTTTGCAGGTGACACCAAGCTATGCAGTGGAAAAAATGTCCTTGCATGATGTCTCCAACTTACAAGCTGACACCAATGCACTGTTTAATTTTGAAACTATGTGGTTTAATGTTGATGAATGTAAAGTTATGCACTTGAGGGCTGAGAATATGCATGCATCATACATACTAGGGGGAGCGCAACTGGGGGAATCAGTGGTGGAGAAAAAAAATCTGGGTGTTTTGGTAGATCATAAGTTTAATAATAACATGCAATGCCAAGCTGCGGTTTCCAAAGTGAGCAAAGTCCTTTTTGTATTAAGAGAGTTATGGACTCCAGAGAGAGATCATTTTGCCCATCTACAAATCATTATAAAAACCTCATCTGGAATATGCAGTTCAGTTTTGGGCACCAGTTCACAAAAACGATATTGGGGAAAAAACGAATAAGAGGCATGGAGGAGCTCAGCTATGAGGATAGATTAGAGGAAATCTATTTATTCTCTTTTCAGAAGAGGAGGTTGGATATGATCAACGTGTACAATTACCTAAGTGGTCCATATAGTGAACTTGGTGTTATTCACTTTAAGGTCTTTATGTCTGAAAGAAAAGAGAGTTAATCTCCAAATTTGGAAAGGTTTCTGCACAGTAAGACCCCTTTCACACATGCAAGCGCTATAGCGTTAAAAATAGCACCTGCAATCCGCCCTCAAACAGCTGCTACATTGTCTCCAGTGTGAAAGCCCAAAGGCTTTCACACTGAAGCGTCGGTAAAAAAAGTTCTGCTAGCCGCATCTTTGGAGTGGTGTGTTTACCGCTCCTGCCCATTGAAATCAATGGGACAGCGCGGCTATACCGCCCGCAATGTACTGCTTCAGCGCATTGCGGGTGGTTTTTACCCTAACTCTGCCGCTAGCGGGGGTTAAAAGCGCCCCGCTAGCGGCCAAAATCCACCCATAGTGTCGGCGGTAAAAATAGTGGCGTTTTACCGTTGACCCTATGGGCGGCTCAGTGTGAAAGGGGTCTAAGAGCTGTAAAATGTGGAATATAATCCATTAAGAGCTGGTTCTTGCTAGCTAAGTAGATTGTTTAAAAAGGGCCTGGATTCTTTCTTGAATGTACATAATATAACTGGATATTAACATTTATAGGTAAAGTTGATAGAGAATAGCCTCTCAGGGGCATTGGGAAGGATTTTTTTCCCCTGCTGTAGCAAATTGGATCATGCTTTGCTGTTTTTTTTTTTTTTTTTTTTTTTGCCCTCCTCTGGATCAACGGTGGTTATAGGATTGTGCATGTGGGATTGTATGATTCCCCTCCTGCTTTTATTGGATGAACTAGATCAGTGGTCATCAACCTTGTCCTGCAGGGCCCACTAACAGGCCAGGTTTGCAAGATAACTGAAATACATCACATTTGCTCCTATAATTTGCTCCTCAGTGATTGCAGTATTCTAGACTGCATCTCCCCAAGGTAATACATAAAACCTGGCCTGTTAGTGGGCCCTGAAGGACAGGGTTGATGAACACTGAACTAGATGGATACAAAAACATGGAATATCAAGGCTCAAACTTACCGACCAATCAGCCACCAACCAAATTCACCTGTCTAACAGTGTATGTTAAAAACAGAGGTTTAGTTGCACGCATTTGAAAATGCATGTGTAAGCTGCAGGCCCTGTCAAGGCTCTCTGTATACTGCAGTCCTAACTATAACATTGCATTTTAAGTCTCCTCAGTAGGAGCACATGATTGCTGATGGATAGATAAGGGGCAGGTGACTGGAGGTAGCCCAGCCCTCATTAAAGGGGCAGGAGCACACGGAAGCAAAGGTACCAGTGCGCTGCCTGACCCCAATGACATAAATACAACAAACAAAAGTCACTGCCCCCACCTCTGACTAGTCTATATAATGAGCGCTGGAATGGGCGCATATACATACAAAAACATGGAATATCAAGGCTCAAACTTACCGACCAATCAGCCACCAACCAAATTCACCTGTCTAACAGTGTATGTTAAAAAACGGTTTAGTTGCACGCATTTGCAAATGCATGTGTAAGCTGCAGGCCCCGTCAAGGCTCTCTGTATACTGCAGTCTTAACTATAACATTGCATTTTAAGTCTCCTCAGTAGGAGCACATAACATACACTGTTAGGTGAATTTGGTTGGTTGCTGATTGGTCAGTAAGTTTGAGCCTTGATATTCCATGTTTTTGTATGTATATGCGCCCATTCCAGCGCTCCTTAACCACTTAAGCCCCGGACCATTTTGCAGCTAAATGCCCAGGCCTGGTTTTGCGATTCGGCACTGCGTTGCTTTAACAGACAATTGCGCGGTCGTGCGACGTGGCTCCCAAACAAAATTGGTGTCCTTTTTTCCACACAAATAGAGCTTTCTTTTGGTGGTATTTGATCACCTCTGCGGTTTTTATTTTTTGCGCTATAAACAAAAATAGAGCGACAATTTTGAAAAAAATTTAATATTTTTTACTTTTTGCTATAATAAATATCCCCTAAAAACATATTACATTTTTGTTTTCCTCAGTTAAGGCCGATACATATTCTTCTTCCTATTTTTGGTAAAAAAAAATCGCAATAAGCGTTTATCGATTGGTTTGCGCAAAATTTATAGCGTTTACAAAATAGGGGATAGTTTTATTGCATTTTTATTAATAATTTTTTTTTTTTACTACTATTGGCAATCAGCGATTTTTTTCGTGACTGCGACATTATGGCGGACACTTCGGACAATTTTGACACATTTTTGGGACCATTGTCATTTTCACAGCAAAAAATGCATTTAAATTGCATTGTTTATTGTGAAAATGACAGTTGCAGTTTGGGAGTTAACCACAGGGGGCACTGTAGGGGTTAGTGTTCACTTAGTGTGTGTTTACAACTGTAGGGGGGTGTGGCTGTAGGACTGACGTCATCGATCGAGTCTCCCTTATAAAAGGGATCACTCGATCGATACGCCGCCACAGTGAAGCACAGGGAAGCCGTGTTTACATACGGCTCTCGAAAAAAGTAATAAAGTGATTCAGCGCTGGAAAAAAATATAATATAAGACTAAACTAAAATAGATTGCAAGCCAGCACTGCAGATATAATCCAAAAAATATCTCAAAGTGAATAAATAAATAAATAGTGCAGCGCAAGTGAATATGCCTAAAAATTCAAATAATCAAAAATAGATACATAATAAAAAATAAATACAAATTCATTATAAGGATATGGCCCCTCCATTCAATGGAGGGGCCATATCCTTATAATGAATTGCGGACCGTTGGAGGCACGCGAGCGCCCCCTGGAGGGCCTGTAATGGTAAATACACAAAAGGGTGGAGATTATTTGTTTATTGCTTGCTGGTTCCATCTGGTGGACGTTTTTGGAGTTGAACCCTGAAAGCTGCTTGCCATTTACTGTGTGGAGGATATGATATTTGCTTTTTGACCTAGCCACAGGTCGAATCGCTGAGGTGAGAGGCCATCCATTAGCCTTGGTGGAGGATTATCCTGTCCTATGGGTCACAGATCTGATGAAGATTTCTGCACTATATATCACCACTGTATATTTTTTGGAGCACCTTTATCACTTTGCACTCTATGGACTTTATGTATTTATTTTTTATTATGTATCTATTTTTGATTATTTGAATTTTTAGGCATATTCACTTGCGCTGCACTATTTATTTATTTACATACGGCTCTCCCCATGCTTCAGCCTCGGGGAGCGATCGCGACGGAGCGGCTATAAACGAATAGTCGCTCCCCGAGGGAACCCGCCCGCATCGGGGGGGTCCCGATCGGACCCCCCACCCGCTAGAAGGCAAGGACGTATATATACGTCCTTCTGCCTGTCCGTGCCATTCTGCGGACGTAAATAGTCGTGCGGCGGGCGTTAAGGGGTTAATGTATAGACCAGTCATAGGTAGAGGCAGTGACTTTTTTGTTTGATGAACTAGATGGACGTGTGTCTTTTTTCAACATATGTATTTGTCTTCTGGGATTGTCCCTGTAACTGTTCCCAGGACCCTTTTTTTCACCATCTCTAACTGGCTCAGACAAACCATTCTCTAAACCAGTGTTTCTCAACTCCAGTCCTCAAGGCGCCCCAACAGGTTATGTTTTCAGGTTTTCGATTATTTTGCACAGGTGGTTTGCTCAGTTTCACTGCCTTAATAATTACCACAGCTGTTTCATCTGAGGGAAATCCTGAAAACATGACCTGTTGGGGTGATTTGAGGACTGGAGTTGAGAAACGCAGCTCTAAACCAGTGGTCTCCAAACTTTTACTTCAACGGCCACATTCTATTTCTTGATCATACATCTCGGGACACAGAGCCTTAATGGGTTATGTAGTCACCAGAGGTGATTGGACACTGGTTAACCCAATTAGAATTGAGTTCCTCCCCTATATAACTCCTCCCAAAGGGAGAGTGCTTCAGTTTTTTTTGCCAGTGTTAAGGTGGTTGGTCACGTTCAACATGTGCTTAGAAGAAAAATGCTCTTTTGATGGTCTGGCTGCGGAGACCTAGGAGCTATAACCGGATCCATACATTGGGCTGATATCAAAGGCCTAAGATGGTTGGTACCCGAGCCTCGTCTAAGAAAACACAAGGTTTGCCTGTAATGTCTCTCTGTGGAAGTCTGGGGTCCAGACCTTTGGTGTACTAATACATCTGTGGCACGAAAAGTTTCTGGCAGAGTCTTCTACAGTTCCAGGTATGAGGTTTTCTCTAATAAAACCCCTCTGTAAACCTGAAGGTTGGCACAACTTGCCCGCAGTGATGGGTGAAAGCTGGAACTACTTTTAGTAGCCTTTCCTGCGGGGTGGATCAGGTAAGAAGAGGATAATTTTATTTATGTATTATCTTCTTTGGAGTAGGATGTCTTCCTGGTTTTCACCACTGGAGGGAGTAAGTGCAAACCTGGTGTATTCTTACATAGCCATCCAGGGACAAGCTCAGTGAAGTCCGTCAATAAAAAACGCCACTCACCTCCTTCCGCTGCAGGCTCTGCCACAATTGCATACAGGGGTCCCCCGAATGATGCCCCAGTAATCTCTCCCCCCCCCCTCTTCGTCGCCCTGGGTGCCGCCATGACAGTGGCGCATGCGCATTTTTATGCTGTCTAAATGGGCAGTTGGAGAGGGGGAGGCCGTGGTTGCCCGTGCGGGGACACGGCACACCTGTGTGCAGGCGCCAAGAGGCTGATGAAAGCTTCTGTAAGTGGCATGGACACAGAGCTGTGGGCTGTAAGCATCCCTGTGGATTGAACCAGGCAAACCCAAGACTCCTACTCTGCATCAGGTTGTGCAGTGAGCTAATATATGTGTATTGTAAGACTATAACACAACAGTAATTGCACTTTTTTGTGGATAGTCCTTACTGTAAAGCAAGGTTACTATGTCCCCGAGAAGAGGGGCAAGGGCTGGTAAAGAGGCATCAGAAGATCCCCCACCCTATTAGATTGTAAGCTCTTCTGAGCAGGGCCCTCTTAATCCTCTTGTATTTTATTGTATTGTAACTGTTTTGTCTCCCTTTTATATTGTAAAGTGCTGCATAAACTGTTGGCGCTATATAAATCCTGTATAATAATAATAATCCCTGCTTATGGCTAAGAAATCTGAGCTTGCCTGCAGTTTACCATCCCCCTCTGTCAGCCTGATAGCAGCCTCATAGGCTGAGCCCCTGTCTTTTTTTTTTTTGCAGCTTTGCCTATGGCAGCTCCTGTATACTTCACTGAGGATGCTTTAAAAGTTGCTTAGGATGGCCTAGAAGGAAGGATTGCTGCTATTATCACAACCTCCTTAAATAATAGCAGAAAACGGGGTAGATCCCCTTTATCTGCTCTGGCTCTCTCATCAGATGAGACTTCTGAGGGTGAAAAATCCATCTCTGGAGATGAGGATCATGTGCAGTCTGAGGACTCAGAGGATGAGAGGATTCCTGCTACCTCTCAGTCGCTAAAGACGCAGGTGCAATATTATGCAGAGATGATGCGTGCCATTTACAAATTGCCTCCTGTGGAAGCTTCTATGTCCTCTGTTTCCTTTTTGGGATCTCGGAAATCCCCGCAGGCTGCATGCGCCTTTCCAGTTCATCCCTTGCTGGATAAACGGATGTATGATGACTGGGTTCACCCAGATAAACTGTTTCCCCTCTTAAGCAGTTTTCCCTCCTTTATCCTATGGAGGAAGGTTTCACTAAGAATTGAGGGGTACCTGCTATAGATGCAGCTATTTCTTGTGCAAACAAAAGCCTGACCTGTCCTATAGACAATGCTCAGGGCTTTAAGGATCCAACTGATAAAAGATGGAGTCCCTATTGAAAGCCTCCTCTTCCATGGCTGGGGCTGTAGTACAACCTGCAGTGGTAGCTATTGGTGTATGTCAAGAAACAAATGAAGCAGATGATTAACCTCCTCCCTACAGAGGAGATTGAGGTTTAAGAGGACCTTCTTAGGCCTTGTGTTTTGCGGTTGATGCGATTATGGACTCTGTTCAGCAAGCATCCCGCTTGAATCCCCTGCAGGTACACATGCGCAGGTCCCTTTGGTTAAAACATTAGGAGGCCGAGTTTTCTTGCAAAAGATACTTGGCAGTGTTCCCCTGGGAAAGGATGCCTTTTTAGGGATGACCTGGATAAATACATCCAAAAGTTTACCGGAGGCAAGTCTACTCTGTTGCCGGTTAAAAAGAAGAGTAAACATCCTTCAAAGGACTTGGGGTTCAAAGTCTAAGCAGACCCCCAAAACTTCCCTATGGAGGGATGCCCCTGCTCGGCCGAGTGGGGGGAAGGCTGCTGCAATTTGCAAACGTCTGAAAGTTCAGGACAAGTGGGTCATCTCCACAGTGTCCTCAGGCTACAAGCTAGAATTCGGAGAACTTCCATCACCCAGTTTTCTGAGATCAAGAGTTGTCAAAGATCCATAAAAAAAAGAAGGCCTTTACTGTTGGCCTTGGAACACCTGTTGTCCCAAGGGGTAATCATGGAGTTAGCCCCAGAGGATCAGGGATCACGGTTTTACTCAAACCTTTCACGGTTCCAAAACCAAACGGGGATCTCAGAACTATCCTGGATCTGAAAGGCCTGAATCAGTTTCTGAACATTCGCTCCTTTCGCATGGAGTCTGTCCGTTTAGTAGTTTCCACCTGAATTCTTGGCATCAATAGACATCAGAAATGCATATCTGCATGTGCCAATATTCTCCACTCACCAATGGTTTCTAAGGTTTGCGATGATTCAGTACCATTTTAAGTTTGTATCCCTTCCTTTCGGGCTTGCTACAGCACCTCGAGTGTTCTCAAAAATACTGGCCCTGGCCCTAGCAAGGCTAAGGGCACGAAGCATAGCAGTAACAGCCTATCTGGATGATCTGTTGATCATAGATCAGTCTGCTGTACGATTGGGCCACTATGTGCACAGTACAGTGGAATATTTAGAGTACCTAGGCTGGGTCCTCAATCTTGGGAAATCCTCCTTGCAGCCTCAAAGAAGGCTGGAGTACTTGGGCACGATTATAGACACGTCCCGAAGCCAGGTATTACTTCCCTAGCCAAAGGAGACTTGGTCCGAGTGATAAGGGCAAAGAGAAAGCCTTCCATCTCTATACATGAGGTTATTGGGGAAGATGGTAGCCTCATTCGAGGCTGTCTCTTACGCCCAGTTTCACTCAAGGCCGTTACAGGGCAGAATTCTGCCAGCTTGGAACAAATCCCCTGGAAGACCTATCGTTTCTGGCAATGGCTCCCTAACTGAAAAAGCTAGTCAGTTGGTGGATGAGTATATAAGACCCCATGTGGAAGGACTGGTGTCTTATAAAGAAGACAGGGGGGGCCTCCGGAGCAGAATAATAAATTATTTTAAAAACCCTTGTGTTGTGTGTTTACTAACTTTTACTTTTTGCCTCCAGGTGAATGGGTAGGGGTAAGATGTACCCCATATCCATTCACTTAGGGTGGGGGGCCGGTATCTGGGAGCCCCCTTATTTGAGGGGACTCCCAGATTCCGATAAGCCCCCCACCCGCATACCCCGACAACCAACGGCAAGGGTTGTCGGGAAGAGGTCCTGTCCTCATCAACATGGGGACAGGGTGCTCTGGGGTGGGGGGGCCCGCAGTGCGCCCCCCTGCCCCAGAGCACCCAACCCCCCCATGTTGAGGGCATGCGGCCTGGCACGGCTCAGGAGGGGGGGGGCGCTCGCTCGTCCCCACTCCCTTCCTGACCGGCCGGGTAGCGTGCTTTGGATACGGGTCTGGTATGGATTGTAGGGGGACCCCTACGTCGAATTTTCGGCGTAGGGGGGGTCTCCTTACAACCCATACCAGACCTAAGGGCCTGGTATGCTCCTGGGGGGGGAACCCATGCCGGTTTTTTCTTTGAAAATTGGCATGGAGTTCTCCCTCTCAGGAATGCATGCTGAGCGACGCTGTCATTTTTTTTTTTAATTATTTGTTTTCCCGGCGCGTATATTTTTTTTCACCCGTCGCAACTTTAGTGTCCCGTCGCAATCCACAAAGCCGCCCGGCGTCAATTACGTTCGCGCGCTGCACGTCGGGAAAATTACGTCACACGCATGCGCAGTACGGCCGGCGCGGGAGCGCGCCTCATTTAAATTTTAAACGCCCCCCGGAGAGGAGGACCGCCTTGCGACGGAGGCACTTAAGTTACACGGCCTGAAATTTCTAGGTAAGTGCTTTGAAGATCAGGCACTTACGTAGAGATTTTAAGTCAGTGTAACTTAACTGCTGAAAGTTAAGTTAGGCAGCTTTTTTGGGAATCAGGCCCTTTCTTTTTACTCTGATGTATGGAAGTTACTTTGTGTGTGAATGATAATGGTTACAATACTGTAAAGTATTTTTTCCTTGGCAGTATGAGTGCAATGTGTGATGTCAAACTTTGGAGGCTACTCTTTCCCTAAAATCTTTTATTTTTTTCAGTTTTATACACAATTGTATTCATTTAGCTAGACAAAAACTGTTCAGTAACCATTGTCAATGAAGGACTGGGCTAGGACTGAAAGGTGGACATGAGGGATATTTCAATGGTCCTCTGCCATAGAGACAAAACATCTAAACATTTTGACTTGCAGTGCTTACATAATGCCAAAGGGACAAAGCATTTTGGGGGCACTGACTATTTGAATGAGAAAGAAATTTTGTTTTGACACATGAGTGAACTGTTTTGGGAAAGATATGAGCTTTTGAAGGTGAACCATGGTTGTGCTGAACCATCCAGGTTATTTTGGCAAAAGCACCAAGAGAGTTGAGAACGTCTGGTCTGTTTCAAGAAATGAGCCAGAGCCATTGAGAAGAATCTTTGCCATTTTGAGGGCACTGACTCTTTATATGGGAAGGGAATATGGTTCTGAAGCACGAGTGAACAGTTTTGGGAGAGATATGAGCTTTTGCACGTGAGTTATAGTGTTGTGCTGAACTGTAAGACTGTTTTGCCAAATGATCTTAGAGTTTTGAGAATGTAATTTCTGTTTTAAGAAATGAGCCAAAACAATAGAGAAGAACTGTAAAAAAAATCCTATTATTTTACACATATTCCTGGGCCGGAAAAATCATTTATAAATAAATCCACAGTAATAGAATAGAATAGACATCAACCCCCCCCCCATGTTTGTTTCCCCATCAAAGCCATCAGCTTCCCTCCACATTTGTGTCCCCATCAGAACAACCCCCCCCCCACATTTGTGTCTCCATCAGAGCCATCAGCCCCCCATGCTTGTGTCCCCATCAAAACCATCAGCCCCCCCCACATTTGTGTCATCAGAGCCATCACCCCCTGCCCCACATGTTTGTTTCCCCATCTGAGTCATAAGCCCCCCAGATGTTTGAGTTCCCATCAAAACCATAAGGCCCCCACATGTTTGTGTCCCCATCAGAGCCATCAGTCCCCCCCCATATTTGTGTCCCCATCAAAGCCATCAGCTCCCTCCACATTTGTGTTTCCATCAGAGCCATCAGCGCCCCCCCCCCCCACATTTGTGTCGCCATCAAAGCCATCAGCCCCCACCCACATTTGTGTCCCCACCAGATTTATCAGCCCCCCTACTTGTTTGTGTCCCCATCAGAGCCATCAGCCCCCCACATGTTTGTGTTGCCATCAGCTCCCCTACATGTTTGTGCCCCTATCAACCCCCCTAAATGTTTGTGTCCCCATCAGCCCCCCCCACATGTTTGTGTCCCCATCAAAGAAATCAGCCTCCTCCACATGTTTGTGTTTCCATAAGAGCCTTAAGCCTCCCACATGTTTGTGTCCTCATCAGAGCCATCAGCCTCCACATGTTTTCATCCCCATAAGGGCCATCAGCCCCCCCACATGTTTGTGTCCCCATCAGCCCCCATGTTTGTGTACCCATCAGAGCCACCAGCCCCCCGCCCCACATGTTTGTGTCCCCATCAAAGCCATCAGTCCCACCCCCCACACATTTGTAACCATCTCAGTTCCCACTTGCATGTGTACTTTACCAGCACATCTCAGACATTGCTTACACTGGCTGTGCAGACTTGCTGCTTCTCCCGACTCCCGCCCCGTTGGGAGCCAGGAGGTGGCAACAGGTCTGCACTAAAGCACCTAACTGGCTCCTAGGATGCCTGTGGTCCCAGCAACCAACACAGTGAGACGCCGGGAGCCTGGCGAGCCGTACTTTGGAGACTCCTGCTCTAAACTTTTGGTCTCAACTATCGGGTTTTAGCCATTTCTGTCGAGGTGCACTCTTCTTGATCTTTGTGTGCTTTTTTGTACTATTAGGCATTTAGTGTCTGTTTGCAAGGCTGCCTCCTGGTTCCTGCCTCCTGGTTATCTGCTTACACATTCCTTAAGTTCTACTAGGTGAATGTTCAGGCCTCATCTGATACCAACTTTGGGGATTAGGGCCTTCAGTAGAGATGGCCTACCGGTTCGCCCAGGGGTCATTTCGCGGCAAATTTTGGTCGATCGTGGTACGCCAAACCGGCGGACATCTGGCGATGTTTGCGGCGGTCCGCAATGTTACATGGGTAAGAACTTTGACCTATGACACATCCATCAGGTGGTGCAGGACAGCCAATTGAGACATTTCAGCACATGGACATACCCCCTACCTTATAAATAGACCTGATCTGGCGGCCATCTTACATTCTGCTTTTTGTCAGTGTAGGGAGAGGGTACTGTTTGGAGCAGGGGCAGGCTGTATTCATTCAAAGTTGTTTGCTGTCAGGTGAATGCCCGTGTGCTAATTTTTGGGGCCTGTAAATGGGCGGCACTTACTTCTGTATCCGGTGAATGCCTAATGTACCACCAGCCACAGAATACAAAGTTGTTTGCTGTCAGGTGAACGCCTGTGGGCTAATTTTTGGGGCCTGTAATGGGCGGCACTTACTTCTGTATCCGGTGAATAGCTTAATGTACCTCCAGCCACAGAATACAAAGGCACGATATTTAAAGTAATCTTTCATTTTTATTGTTTGATTTTAGGCATTCTAAAATTACTGCTCCTGAAAAAACGATTGTTTAAAAAATTTGCATTGATACATGTCCCCTAGGGCAGTACCCGGGTCCCCATACACTTTTTATGACAATAACTTGCATATAAGCCTTTAAAATTAGCACTTTTCATTTTTCATGTTCTTTTCCCATAGACTTTAATAGGGCTTGCATGTTTGTACTCATTTTTTGCCTGTTCTCATGTTCTGGTGCGAACCAAACCAGGGGGTGTTTGTCCCATCCCTACTCCCTATGCTCAGAAGGATTGGGTAATTCTTCTACATCCTACTAGCCAATCGAAGTAGCGGGGAAGAAAAAGAAAGGTTAATATAACATGCTGATGGGGCCATGATTAAAGTGAATCTGTTGCTTTGCCCCTGCATGAGCAAACCACGAGTTTTGTTAAATCCAAATAAAGTAATAAAGTTACCATGCATTATGTCCTCTACCTTATGTACTATAAACACTTAGAGTGGCTCAACGTATAAATTGCACATGTTGCTACTCGTACTGCTTCCGAAATCACACTTTGTACTATAACACATTTTCTGAGCATTTAGTGTCATTCAACTATATTTACACTCTGGATATCTGTATGCAAATCGTGGATCACATGCTCTCCATGGCCTCAAGATGTTCATTAGTTTCTCAGATATTTTCCATGCCTCCAGGTCAGTGATGAGATTGTCTGAACAGACCCCAATAAACTTGTCGATTTCTTGCTGAGTGGAATGAGAAAACTTCCCTGATAATAAATATGGGAGAATGTTTTTGCACACCAAAATAAGATTCTGCCTCTCAGTTATGTTGGAACAAGATGATAATATTGGTGGACAGTCAGACGATAAGCAACTAAATAAATCGGTTTCTTCAATGTTTCTGTCTCTGCTTGATTTTTCTGAAAAATAAAGTCAATAATGCATTAGGATGCATCTATATTATTAACAATACTGACAGCAAAGTAATTATATTGTATGTAAATTTTATAAAAAAATCAAATAAAGATTATTCAGTGAGGCAGAATGATACTGATGTTCAATCCATTGCAACCAACCGATAATCTTCTGTCATTTCTAGAATGTTGTCACCACAGTGATCAAGAAATTAAATCAAATACTGTACACTGGAAGCCAAATGCTTATATAATAGATAGTCTCCCCAGTGAGAACCCCCCAATGAGAACGGTCTGAAGGACCGTTGTCATAGGTTAACCGATGAAGCTGAATGATGGTCCGTCACGCCTACACAACATCAGTTAAAAAAATTATCGTGTCAGAACGCGGTGACGTAAAACACAACAACGTGCTGAAAAAAACGAAGTTCAATGCTTCCAAGCATGCGTCGACTTGATTCTGAGCATGCGTGGATTTTTAACCGATGGTCGTGCCTACTAACGATCGGTTTTGACCTATCAGTTAGGAATCCATAGGTTAATTTTAAAGCAAGTTGGCTTTTTTTTAACCTATGGTTAAATAATCTATGGGGCCCACACACGATCGGTTTTGACCAATGAAAATGGTCCATCAGACCGTTGTCCTCTGGTTAACCTATCGTGTGTATGAGGCCTTAGAATGGCCCAGTCAAAGTCCTGACCCAAATCCAATTGAGAATCTATGGCAAGACTTGAAAATTGCTGTCCGCAAATGCTCTCCATCCAATCCGACAGAGCTTGAGCTATTTTGCGAAGAAGAATGGGCAAAATTGTTACACTATTGTTACCTAGATGTGCAAAGCGGGTAGAGACATCCCCAAAAAGACTTGCAGCGAAAGGTGGTACTAAGAAGTATTGACAAATACATGCCACACTTTTCACATATTTATTTGTAAAAAATTTGGAAAACCATTTATCATTTTCTTTCCACTTCACAATTATGTGTCTATCACATAAAATACATTTACGTTTTTGGTTGTAACATGACACAATGTGAAAAATTTCAAGGGGTATGAATACTTTTTCAAGCCACTGTATATATGTGGTGGATCAGCTTGGACCAACAAACTATATGCATAAAACAGTATGATATATAATATCCCAGGCTGGAAATTAAATACAGAGAAAGGAAAGGCTATACATAACTAAAGCAGCATATCTTCAATGAAAACAAATTGTATGTCAATTTTTAAATAAATAAATGTAAAAAAGTTAAAATAAGCTTAAAAATAAATAAATAAATGAACCATAAATACTCTGTACATGGGCACGTATAGGAAGGGTATAAGGGGCAATTGAAATTGGTGAAATAAAAGCACAGTACATAAGGAAATTATAAATATTGATTGCAAATGTGAGGTATATTAAATAATAAAATTATTACTGCACAATAAAGGAGCCTGTAACTGACTAATAAAAGAAAAAGGAAAACACTTTAGATAACTGTATTGATTTATATTTCTTTGTTTAAAGGAGTTGTAAAGGAAAAAAATGTTTCACCTTAATGCAATCTATGCATTAAGGTGAAAAAACATGAAACATGAAAAAACATTTCATTTAGTGACCCTTTAACTCTAATGATAGGAATGTATTGGAGAGAGAATATCCAGTAAGTTTCTAGCTCACAGAGCTTTTTAAAATATTCGGCCTTAGAGCAATTGTTGGGTATGTTATGTTCCATGCTGCTGATAACAAAAAAATGAAGCACTAGAGCGAAACAAAAGAATGAAGCACTAGAGCGAAACCACACTTAGAGCTTTGGAGAGAGATGAGTAAACACTAGATATACAGTATGGCCCGGATTCACATACATTGGCGCATATTTATGCTGGCGTAGCGTATCTCATTTGCGCTACGCCGACGCAGCGCAGAGAGGCAAGCATGGAATTCAGGAAGCCAGTGCTCCCAAAGCTGCATCTGCGTGGCTTAGATTTCGAAGATGTAAACCGGCGTAGGTGGAAGTGGGTGTGACCCCATGCAAATGATGGTCCAAGCGTGGAGCAGTGTTTTACGCCTGGCGTATCATGAACGGCGCATGCGCAGTGACGCGGACGTATGACCGCTCCCCTGTGCGCATGCTCACAACTCTGCCGGCGCAACTTCCTGGGATACGCCGGCCCACTGGCTTACGCAGAGCGCATAAATACGCCCAGCCATACACCATCTGGCATTTTGTTGAGCGATGGCAGCTGCAAATGTTGGCAAGGAGAGGAGGAAGAGGAATTTTTCTAAGGAGGAGAGGGCTGTCCTGATTTCGGCAATAGCCAAATTTGATAAGTACCTCCATGGTGCCCACAGTGCCAGGACCAGCAGGGCACGTAAGAGGGAGATCCTGGAGAAGATCACCCTGGAGGTCAATGCCCTTGGGCATGAGACCAGGACCCTTGACGATGTCAACAAAAAGATTAATGACATGAGACGTCGGGTCCGTGATAAGCTGGCCAGTATGAGGAGGCACAACAGGGGCACGGGAGGAGGACCAGCTTCTGCTCTGCGGTTGATGGATGAGGAGGAGGTCATCGCCAGCTGTCTGGAGCGGGAGCAGGTGGAGGGCATGGAGGGCTTTGACTGTGACCAGGCTTTGAGGACAGGTAAGTGTTTTATCCCCTATCCGGTGTGTAGCATGTGAGGCGGTGGAAGGGAACATGTGACAAGTGTGTGGTTCCACCAACATGTGAATGCTTTGTGTCATCCACAGATGTGCTGGAGGGAGCTGGGCCATCGACAACTGCTGGACGACCCACACCATCCCCGGAGAAGTGTGCCCACACCTCTCCTCTAGAGGAAGTTGAGGAGGAGCATAGTGACCTTGAGGAAGGTGTATACCTCGAGGAGGATAACATCATCCCTGGACCCTCCCAAACCTCCTCCCCATCAGGGGAAGCCCCTCCCCCTCCTCCCCCATCAGGGCAAGGCCCTCCCCCTCCTCCCCATCAGGGAAAGCCCCTCAGGGTCCACCCCATCAGGGAAAGCCCCTCAAGGGCCTCCCCGTACATACGTCCCCAAGCCTCTCCTGCCCCCAGGAAGGCTACGCGGAATACAAGGTGTGCTCCTGAATCCCTCCAGGAAGGGCTTGCGAGGGAACAGGCCCGCCAGACGCAACACATGGGTGCAATTGTCGGTGACATGCGCCGTGTGGCAGACAGCCTGGTCTCTTCAGCCAAGTCCCAGGCTGAATGCACCTTGGCTGTGCAGGGCCTGAAACAGCAGGCTGAGCAGAGCACCTCAATCTGTGACAGTCTGCAGGATGTCAGTGCGAACTGCGCTGCTATAGTGACCTGCATTGGGGAGCTGCAGGCCACAACATCAAGCCTCATGGCAGAGGTGAAGAGCCTGGGAATGGCTATACAGGCCAACACGGCTGCCATCGAGGCGGAGGGGCGGCAGACCAGGCGCTACCAGCGGCACACCACCACCCGCCAGCTGCAGATGCAGGCGCAGACGAATGCAGTCCTCACCCACATTGCCCTTGCGTTGGAGGGCAGGCAGCCCGCATCTGCCAGGAGGGACAGAGCAGGGGATGATCCTCCTCCTGATGCCCCACCCCCCCACCTGAGGCTCCCCCAGACAACTGAGGAGCCAGAGTCGTGTCACCAGGCCTGGCCCACGACAGGGCAATTCATTTTTTTTGGTTTGTTTGCTCAGGTTATGAGCTTTTTGTTTTTGTTTGCTCAGGTTATGAGCTTTTTTATTTTTGTAGTGACTGCACACGGTCAGTAGTGCAGGCTACAGTGTGACTGGTGTGTGAATGTGGGTGACATGCCTGCCAGCAAGGTGTGTCACCTTGGGTCGTCAGGGAGAAGTTATCCCCACGACCGTGCGAATGTGGTATGAATGGACAGCAACACCATTGGGGCCTTGGCGTGGCGTTGCTGCTCCCAAGTCCTGCATGGTGGACTAGGGCTAAACCAATGTAAAGTGGATGTGGTGTGTGTGAGCACAGGACCCCAAATGGCAAGTCACCTTTTTTATTTAAAAAAAAAATGGTTTTGATATTTAAAAAAATTTTTTTTTTATTCTTTTTAGTTATTTTTTTATATATATTTTTCTTTATTTCGTTTTTCTCAATTACCCCCCAGGCCCATGCCTGAAGCTGTGTAAGGGGCCCCATAATTCCTGACATGTTGGCATACAGGTGTTGTCCTGCAAGTGTGGTTGCTCAGCTCGTCCGTAACGGTGCTGCTGCAGCTGCTGTCCAGCTGACCTGTGCACGTCTGGTGCTGAGTTACACCTGCTTTATGTGGAAAAAATTTAGGCCGGACGTTAAACTTACGCGCACCGCGCGTAGCCTGCGCCGGGCGCACGTACGTTCGAGAATCGCCGTATCTCCCTCATTTGCATATTTGAATACAAAATCAATGGGAGCGGCAAATGCGCCCAGCGTAAATATGCGCCTACGATACACCGGCGTAGGAAATTTACGTTGGTCGTAGGAAGCCTATTTTCAGGCGTATCTAGTTTTGTGGGCACGGCGCACAGATACGACGGCGCATATTTACACTTACGCGGCGTATCTCGAGATACATCGGCGTAAGTGCTTTGTGAATCCGGGCCTATATGTGCTTTGCTCAGATTCCATGACTGAGGTTTACAACCACTTTAATGTATGTTGTTATCACTGTAGCACCTGAAAATTCCTTTTTAGAAACAAATATTCTGTAGTTTCTGAAGGGTTCTTATATTCTGAATCCCTAGCACAGAGCAATTATACAGTTCAGAAAGACCAAAAGACATTATCTGCATACTTTTTCTGGATCAGTGGCTCAAATTAGTGAAGCAAGAGAGTCCGCATGTTCAAATAGCTAGTATTTTTCTGAAGGAAAGGTCAACAATGGCAGCCTCTATATTCTCCTAATGCTGGGTTTACACCTATGCGAATTGGATGTGGATTTCACTGCATCCAATTTGCATAGCAGAAGAATCTAACCGACTCTCTATGAAGCCAGTTCACATATCTCCGGGGTGGCTGCGGAGTGCATTTCAGGGCTGAATTCAGGCAAAGATTTGGCCCTGATTCGTTCTTGAACTGGAGAATAGGGACGCACAGCGTACCTGTGCGATACGCAGCGGGTTCCAGTGTGAACGGAGCCCTTTAGAAAGATATTGTTTTTATATACTTCCTCAGGCTTTGAATAAAGTCTTAAAAGCATATTCAAACCAAAAATTATAAAGGTAATATGTTGCAGCTTACCAGTCTTTAGATGTGGTGGCTGAATTAGTCAATTTTTTCAGGCTTTTTTCCCCTTTATTTTCACCTGGTTATTCTTTCTATAGTGGCAACACTCACTTACCATGCTTTATCCATGAAGGATGATGTCAGCCTAGGTTGCCCTCTCGATTTGGACTACAAACACCTACCCTCTACACATTCCTTTTACATAGGATCAAGGGGTAGTTTAGATGTGGATATTGACTCTACTTCTTGCGCAAAGAGGTTTTCTTCTCCTCTATCCAATTTTTTTCTAGAAAATGACTTATATGACATATGGAGATGCTACCACGCAGCGGAGAGGGATTTTACATTCCATTCCCCGCGTCACAACACATATTCCCGAATAGACCTGTTTGTCTCTGACAAATGGCTACTTCAAAATGTAGTTGACTCGCGCGTTCATAGCATTGCCTGGTCGGATCATGCCCCTATCAGCATCAAATTGAAGAATGCGAACTCTCATCAAAAATCTTACATATGGCGTATGAACAACTATCTTTTACAGCAGCCTGAAAATATTAAATACATTTCTCAGAAACTTGAGGAGTTTTTCTGCGACAATGTGGGTTCTGTTTCCGACCCGGCTGTGCTGTGGAACGCGCATAAGTCTTTTATACGAGGTCTTTTTATACAATTGGGCTCACAAGCTAAAAAGCGACGGGATAAAAAATTTACAGACATAACTAATAGGCTAAACGCATTGGATATGATGAATAAAAATCACCCCTCACCCACCCTGGGATCTGAAATTTTTAAATTAAGACATGAATTGCGCTCTACGCTTATGGAGTCTTATGATTTTAGACTCCGGAGACTGAAAGCGCATTCATATGCCACTAGTAATAAAGCAGGGAAGGTGATGGCTAATCGTATTAAAGGATACAGAACTAGGACTAATATTCCTTATATTATAGACCCTATTACTCAGAATAAGATAATTAACCCCCAAAAGATAGCTGACGAATTTAGTTCCTATTATGGCAAACTTTACAATCTTGAAAGAGATGTCTCTATGCATCATCCTTCATTAGAGGAAATTCAAACTTTTCTCTCTCGTATTGACTTACCCAAGTTGTTGAGGGAGGATCTTGCAGCACTTAACACGCCCTTCACTGACTCAGAATTGTCATACACCATTGAAGCCCTGCCGGGAGCTAAAGCACCTGGTCCGGATGGTTTCACTGGTGAATATGTCAAACAGTTTAAAAAATTACTGATACCACATATGAGAAGTATGTTTAACCACTCTGCCTCCATATCTTCTTTCCCACATGAGATGTTATCTGCACTAATAATCACGCTTCCCAAACCTGGAAAAGATCCGACATCCCCCCCTAATTTTCGTCCTATATCCCTGCTTAACATTGACGTTAAAATTTTCGCCAAAATGATCTCAAATAGAATAGTCGACATTATTCCAGATCTGATTCATATGGATCAAACTGGATTCACCAAAGGACGCCAGGCATCTGACGCAACTAGAAGACTAATAAACGTTATTCACAATGTTAATATTACAGGAACGCCTTCTCTGCTTCTTTCGTTAGATGCGGAGAAGGCATTCGATAGAATCAATTGGAAATACTTATCGTTGACTCTTCAGAAGTTTGGTTTTGATGGCCTTATCCTTAAATCCATAATGGCCCTTTACTCCAACCCCACTGCTCGAGTTCTGGTTTCCAATCTGTTATCTCAACCTTTCCGCATTTCCAATGGTACCAGACAAGGATGCCCTTTGTCGCCCTTAATATTTAATTTACTTATGGAACCTTTAGCTGAACACATAAGATCTAACCCCAAGGTATCGGGAGTGACCATAGGCTCACAGGAACATAAAATCAGCCTGTTTGCAGACGATGTGATCTTAATGTTGACCTGCCCATATGCTTCCCTAACTGAAATACAGGAAATACTATCTTGGTTCAGTAAAATTTCTTATTATAAGGTAAATACATCCAAGTCATCTGTTCTGGATATAGGTATAGACGCTGTGGCGAATAATCTTCTACAACATCAATTTCCATACACTTGGACTGATACCAGCATCCCATACCTGGGAATCCAATTAACCAAATCCACTAAATCTCTGTTTCTACACAATCATATACCCCTTAAAAAGAAACTTCAATTAGATTTGACGACTCTAGGTAGACACGAGCTCTCATGGTGGGGTAGGCTTTCAGCCTTCAAGATGATCCATCTACCACAAGTATTATACCTCTTTAGATGTCTTCCCATCCCGATACCCACGAGCTTTTTCAAATCTCTACAATCTATTCTATCAAAATTTATCTGGAAAGGAAAGAAATCTAGATGCGCCCATCATAAACTAATAATACACAGGATGTGGGGGGGAGTAGGTTACGTAGATTTTAAGGACTACTTCTTTAGCTCAATCTTGACACAATTAAAAGAATGGTTTCAACCATCCCCGACGACAAATTGGGGTTTGATTGAATCTTCTTACTGCATCCAAAGACCGACTAAACTATGGTTATATGGTGCACAGATAGGATTTAAAATCCCCTCTCATCTTCCTCCTTCAATGAAAGTTTCCATTTCAACATGGATTAGGTTTTTAAAAACAACGGAATACTCTGATACCAAACATAGAATAGATATTCCTTTTAGAGTTTTACAACTTGTGATGAATCCTACTACCCTAAATGACTGGTACAATTGTGGCATTGAAAACGTCCATGACCTTTACTATGGTTACGAAATTAAATCTTTTGAAACCATCCAATCCGAATATAAACTCCCTCACACATGCCACGGTCATTATAAAAAAATAACACGATACTTAAATAACTTGACCAATGCCAACCTTTACATAAACGCACATGCATGGTCCTTTTTGACATCGATAGTTCAAAAGAAAAAAGGTATCACCCTTTTTTACAATCTACTTCAGGAAAAGAAAAATTTCTATAAATCCTCTGCTCACTTGCAATGGGAAAAAGAATTGGATCATTCTTTTACGTGCGACCAATGGCAAGCTGCATGTAGAATGAATCAATCGGCCTCCAAATGTGCATCTCTATGGGAACTATCGGTCAAGATAACTTTGAGGTGGTATTATACACCAAGCATCTTGTCCAAGTTTGGTAGTCAACACACTGATCAATGTTGGAGGTTGTGCGGTGCTAAGGGTGACTTGTTCCATATTTTATGGACATGCCCTAAACTTACAGAATACTGGGGAAATATATTCGATATATTAACGGCTATGTTAGGAACTGAGTTAAAACCTGATCCAGCACTTGCCTTACTATCTTTAAGAATAGACGAATTTCAATTCCACCTGCGTAATGCAATGGTACACCTATTTCTTGCTGCCAGACTGACGATCACTAGGAGGTGGAAAGACCCTTGCCCTCCATCAGTGATTGAAGCTATTGATCTGACTAATCTGCATATGACATATGAACGCTTATTAGCTTTATCCCTTAATACATTGCACAAACACAATGTCTTATGGGCCCCTTGGAAGTCATGGGTCAACGACAATACTTGAGATCCGCTTTATTTTAATATTTCTGAAATGCTAACCTTTTTGAACACTGTCTTTTCCCGTATATGTATTTTATGAGGAAACGTTAAGAGGAACTAATCGGTTAATTTTCTTTATAATTTCTTGTATGAAACGTTAACTTATCCTCCCCTTTTTTAGTTACTAATATAACTACAGACGGTAATTGTTTGATAATTTCCTTATGTGATCGTTATATTTTTTCCTTTTTTTTTCTCCCCTTTTTTTTTTTTTTTTTTTTATTTATTCATTTTTATTCATTTTTATTTTTTTATTCTGAATTTTTGAGCAGGATTAATAACATTTATCATCTGTTATAACGATATGATATGTGTGTACTTGATATATCTACTCTTACAACTTGCTTGTATTTGAAATATATAAAATTAATAAAAAACTATTGAAACAAAAAAGGGGTAGTTTAGATTACAGATAGCTGGAAAATCTGATAACATTTTATGAAATTCCAGTTTAGTGCAAATTGTGTTTCAAGGACACTGAAACTCTGGCAAGGTCAACATGTGTTTTCTGTATCTGCATACATTTACTTTAGAGTATATATTATAGTATATAGATCACTAGTTATTTTTTACCGTTTTGCAAGTCGATGATGCCAAGATTGCTGATATCTCTAATAAATAAACGCCCATCACTAAATGTTCCAAAAGTGCTTCCGTCAATTTTTGTAAAATAAAAGAAGTAATTCAAATCATTGTTGCTCAAATGGTGTATGGTTTGAAGAAGTTGGTATACCAGGTCCGCTGCTACTTCAGGAGCAGAGTTGTTGAAGGACATTAGTGGATGGGAACTTGTGCTTACAAACAGGCGCCCACAGGAACCTAAGTACTTTGGGAAAGGCCATCCCTCTGCTCCAGGAAAAATCTAAAACAACAATAATAAAATATTCTAAGGATAGTATTTAAGGAAAAAAAGGTTAAAGAATATGTAAATCCAACATTTCCTGATATGTGCCTACTGTACCATGTACTTGTATGAAAACGTCTCCTGTTCCCCTTGTATTGCATCCATTATGTGAAATACCTGGTGCTCCTGTCAGTCCCTCTGCTTTCCTATCAAAAACTAGGTATGAGAGCACAGCGCCAATGATCGGACTTGGCCTGACAGGCGCCTCCTCCCTGCATGCCATTCGCTGGAAGACCAGTATACTCCCTGAACTCCTTATGCAGCTGAGAACAGAGGGAATGTGATCACTTATAAAAAAGGGTTTATATAGCTATACACATGTTTTTCCTTTCATTTTTATTTTAAACTGGATGTTTTTTTTTTTACAAGGTTATGGTTTACAAATACTGTAATGTGTAATTTTTTTATTTAGTTTCAGTATCAAAGTGTCGGCAATGCTAGCAAGCGCCTGTTCAGACCAGATGCATTGGGCTGTGCTGGTCAACCTTGCCCAATGCAATCTCAATGCATAAGACAAAGCAAAATACCTTGTTACCTATAGTGACAGATTACAACACCATGCGCACTGAAAATATATATATTTTTTTTAGTTCAGCATAGTGTGACACAATCTATTTCGTGTGGCCAACAGAACTGAATGAAATGTCATTATACCTATCTTGCAGTATAGTACAGTAAACAAAAATAAAAAACTCTGCGCTAAACCCACTCACATGTGAAAAAAACAATGAAAAAAGCCTCTTAAAAATAAGAAATCAGTGAAAAAATTAAAAAGTATGTGTTCCAGGATGAGGGATGCTGCTGCCTATAAAAGTTTACATACTAAACCTCAACAAAACATAAATACAGAAAAATAAGCGCGCAACCCAAGAATTCAAAGTGCAAAAATGAATAAGTGCATATACATCAAAGATATATGTATAAACATAAACCATTAAACGTGAAAAAACGTGTGACGGAGAACACCAAAAATATATATATATACTGTATATATATATATGTGTATATATATATATATATATATATATATATATATATATATATATATGTATATATATTTTTTTGGGTTTATGTTTATACATATATCTTTGATGTATATGCACTTATTAATTTTTGCACTTTGAATTCTTGGGTTGCTCGCTTATTTTTCTGTATTTAAGTATAGTACAGTAAACAGGACTTGTATTGCTGGCCATAGATGATTTAGCAGGGACCAGCTAAGATTCAAACCATCTATGGGCAGGCTGATTGGCCGTAAGTCAATCCATCGGTACAACCAACATGTCAGATTTTTCGGCTTGCGATTATTACCAGAGGCAATAATCATGTTGTTCTCCCTGCAGGAACAGCTTAACCTCCCGGCTCGCCCCCAGAGGAGAACACAATAACTCTGCTAGGGGAAAGGAGAAAAAAAAGAGGGGAAGGAAGGAAATTAATTTAAGTAAAGGAAATTAAGTTCGGGTTATTTAAAGACAATCCCTCACATGGAAAGGTGACAGTTGCCTCTGAAGCAGCTTGTGTGTCCAGTGAAACCAAACAGGCTTCCAGCTTGGTCCCATACAGCCAGCTTTTGGTGTATCTCCTATCCTACCTTCTCCATTCCTTTAAGGGACTACTATAATCCTTGATATGGACTGATACACCTTTACTACCACAAATACAGCTTGGACATTTCAAGATCCACATGAATGGCTAAGTACACTTTGAGTGAGTGAGTGAGGAACTTATAAAGCGCAACACATGCAAACTGAATCGCCTCTGGGCGCTTAGTATCCTTTCCCTACTGTACTTTTGCCTTCAGAAAAGATGAGTTTTGAGTTTTTTTCTGAAGGCCAGGTGATTCACCTCCAACCAGATGCTGGTTGGTAGAGCGTTCCATAGTCTAGGTCCTTGGATTCCAAATCTTCGTTCTTTCTTTTGGACTTGTATCTGGCTTTGGGTATCTGGAGTAGATTTTGGTTGGTGGATCGCAGAACGCGATTGGGGTTGTGACATTTTAATTTTTCGCATAGATATTGGGGGGCATTTCCTTGAACAAACTTTTGTGTCAGACAGAGTGCCTTAAAAGTGATTCTGTCTTTTAATGGCAACCAATGAAGGGATCTCAGTGAAGGTGAGATTGATTCCCATGTTTTTTTCCCAGTCACGAGTTGAGCGGTCGTATTTTGAACGACTTGCAGACGAGTGATTTGGTATTTTGGGAGTCCGAGGTAGAGGGCATTTGCATAGTCGAGTCTGGAGTTGATAATTGTACCCACCACGACTGCTATGTCTTTCAAAAGAGGGTCAGGGGGGAAGAAAACAATAAGGCACTCACATTGGCCCACATCCGAAGTATAGGTTCAAAAAGAAAAGAATTGTACTACAAAAAGTAGCGACATGGCGGACTTTAGAGGGCAATCACAGGGACGTATATCGTTATAAAAATAAAGTTTAATTACAAAATAGTACATATACAGAAAAATTCATATAAAAAATGTTATCAAGAAAGAGAACATAGATACATATTCGAGCAATAAAACGTCTCGGCGAGACGTTTTATTGCTCGAATATGTATCTATGTTCTCTTTCTTGATAACATTTTTTATATGAATTTTTCTGTATATGTACTATTTTGTAATTAAACTTTATTTTTATAACGATATACGTCCCTGTGATTGCCCTCTAAAGTCCGCCATGTCGCTACTTTTTGTAGTACAATTCTTTTCTTTTTGGACTGCTATGTCTTCTTTCGGGATAAAGGGAATGCGGGCAGCAGATGGTGGGATCCGCTGACTACTGACCCTATTTGTGCATCCATTGTCATGTGGGTGTAAAAAATTACTCCGAGACTTTTGACTTTGGTGCTAGAGGTGATGGTTTGTCCCAGAATGGGTGCAGTGTCCATATTGGTGCGGTCTCTTTCGGTAGTCGTGAAACAGGAGAAGTTCTGTTTTTGAGCCGTTGAGTTTAAGGTAACTCTCAGTCATCCAATTTTATATCAAAGTAAGGCATTTCTCTAGTCCGAGATAATGATCCTTATTGTTGCAGATGCGAAAATATAGTTGCGTGTCATCCGTGTAGGAATGGTAGAGTAACTTCTGGTTACTGATGATTTCAAAAAGAGGGCGGAGATAGATATTGAATAGTACGGGCGACAAGGGGGATCCCTGAAGGACTCCACATGACACCGTGCGTTTTTCAGAAGTGAAAGGACCCAGTTTCACTATTTGAGATCGGTTTTCCAAGAAGGAGAACCAGGGTAAATCCGACACAGCGACTCTAGCTACTTCAGCTAGGCGAGTCAGCAATAATTTGCGGTCTACAGTATAAAATGCTGTGCTTAGGTCCAACAGTATCAGAAGACAAGATTCTCCTTCGTCTGCTGCTTCGAGAGCGTCATCCCATATTTTGAGAAGTGCTGTTTTAGTTCCGTGACCAGGATGGAAACCCGATTGAAACGGATCGAGTAATTTGTGGGTGTCTAAATGATGTTGTAGCTGTTGTACAACTGCTTTCTCCATTACCTTGGAGAAGACATTTAGGTCTGTTATGGGTCGACGATTGTTTGGGGTCAAGGGTGTTTTTTTAGAATTGGTTTAATTATGCCTTGTTTCAGCAAGGTTGGCACCATGCCTTCCTTGAATTGGTTTATGAGGTACGTGATCGCCGGTGCCACAATATCGGCACATTCTTTCAGCAGTTTGGTGGGAATACTGGCCCAGATTCAGGTAGCTTTGCCCATTTTTTACAGAGGCGCAGCGCGCCGTTTTGCCGCTGCGCCTCCGTAAATTTCCTGCGCTATGCTTGATTCACGGAGTAGTAGCTCCGTAAATTGCGTGTGCGCTCCGGAAAACTGCCCGGCGTAAGGGCGCGTAATTTAAATGATCCCGTAGGGGCGTGGATCATTTAAATTAGGCGCGTTCCCGCGCCGAGCGTAGTGCGCATGCTCCGTCGGGAAACTTTCCCGACGTGCATTGCGGTAAATGACGTCGCAAGGACGTCATGTGCTTCAAAGTGAACGTGAATGGCGTCCAGCGCCATTCACGATTCACTTACGCAAACAACGTAATTTTTCAAAAACGCGACGCGGGAACGACGGGTATACGTAGCATTGGCTGCCCCTGCTAATAGCAGGGGCAGCCTTACGCAAAAACTGACGTACGCAAACGACGTAAACTGCGTACGCAGGGCTCGCGTAGGGTTGTGAATCGGCGTTAGTATGCAATTTGCATACTATACGCTGACCACTACGGGAACGCCCCCTAGCGGCCATCGTAAGAATGCAGCCTACGATATGACTGGCATAAGAGCCTTATGCTAGTCATATCTTAGGCTGCAGTCGGCGTAACGAGGTTCCTAAATCAGGAGAATTAAAAACGCAATTGCAAGTAAGCAATTGCGCTGCGTAACTATGGTTACGCAGACGCAATTGCTTTTTGAATCTGGGCCAATATCATTAGGCGCTGTGCTGTCTCGCAGAGTACTAATGATTTTTTTAGTGGTGTCGATGGAGTGAATTTAGTTGATTGCGGCATATTTGTGTGGATATTAACTTCTTGATTTGAGTGTTGAATGGCTTTGTTTTTTTTTTTCAAATCATACTGATGGCTCCCACACTGAACAATGATAAGCCACATGTCAGATGATTGGAGAAGTTTCAAATGTGATTAATTTGCCAATTAAGTTAGGACAGCAGACGCTTGCTTATGTACCATAAGAGCATACTTCCCAACTTTTAAACTTCAGGATGAGGGACACTTGAGGGAGGAAGTGACCTGTGGCATGCGTAGTGTGGCAAAATGGGTGTGCCCAAATGCTTTAGAGTGAAAGGGACTGAAGGGGTGTGGTAAAAAAAAAAATGCGCTTCCTTGTACTTTTAAAATTGCTGTGCCACTAGCTGGAGTCTCAATGACACAAACCCCAGTACAATCATTAAAAAAAAAATGAATAAAAAGCTTCCATTACAAATGATTTTGCACAAACTGTGGAAGAGTGTATTAAGCTGAGTGTGGAAGGATTCAGGAGAGCCTTTCGTACATAGTGCAAGTTCAGAAATGCGTTACATACAAGGTGCACGGTTCTGGTGTGCATTTCATACATAGTGTAAGGTTCAGGAATGCATTATGTACAAGGTGCAAGGTTCAGGAATGTGTTACACATAAGATAAAAGGTTCAGGGGTGCATTTCACACAGAGTGTAAGGTTCAGAAATGCGTTGCGTACAAGGTGCAGGGTTCAGGTGTGCATTTCATACAGAGTGCAAGGTTCAGGTACAAGGTGCAAGGTTCAAGATTGGGTTTTATACAGAGTGCAAGGTTCAGAAATACAATACGTACAGAGTGCAAGGTTTAGGAGTGCATTGTACAGAGTGCAAGGTTCAGGAGTGCATTGTACAGAGTGCAAGGTTCAGGAGTGTGCTGTACAGAGTGCAAGGTTCAGGCGTGTGTTGTACAGAGTGCAAGGTTCAGACGTGTGTTGTACAGAGTGCAAGGTTCAGGAGTGTGTTGTACAGAGTGTAAGGTTCAGGAATTAGTTAAACTGCAAAGACACCAATTAATTAAACATAGCACACTTATCTTCTAAAATCTTGATTAACAGCATACAGGAGCCGAGGCAAGAATGGCGGCATTGGATGGATAATAAATGAATCCAGCCTAGCAGGACATACAGCAGTGTAAACATCCATCCAGCACAGCCAGAGACTGGTCGCAATGGGAGCGAGTGCAGCTGTCAAATCTAAGCTCTGATGTCAGGAATGGATGGGGCCGATGTGCAGAGCTCTGCCCCTTTGTCCCACGCATAAAGAAAACAGCTGGCGTTTATACATTGCTGGCTGGGGAAGTAGGTGGCAAGGGACAGAACCAATTATAATTACTGACTGTGCACCCACAGCGGTGTATAATAAACCTGTGTGAGTGCACATACAGTAGTTACAATTGGTCATCCCGCCTGCTACCTTCTTCCCAGCCAGCAGTGTAATAACATCGGCTGTTTTGTCTATGCAGGGGACAAAGTAGCCCTCACATCGGCCCTGCCCATCCCCGACATCAGAGCTTCAATTTGTCAGCTGCACTCACAGTTCCTCTCACTGCAGCTATATGCTCACGGCTTGCCCACCAATCCATGGCTGTGCTGTAAGTAGGGTTGCCACCTCATCCCTTTAAAACAGAACACATATGAATTACACAGGTTCTGAGGCTAATTTAATTTAGATAAGGCTCCACTTGAGTTCAATTACCACCTTAATCAGCCACAGAACCTGTGTAATTCATATGTGTTCTGTTTTAAAGGGATGAGGTGGCAACCCTAGCTCTAAGGCTGTCAGCAATGTTGTAATGCAGGACAAAGTCCCTGTACACCGGGACCGCGGGACAAAGCCAAATCCAGGACTGTTGGGAGGTACTGTATGTAAGAGCACTATATGTGATAACAAGGACATCCCTCTCTGGGAGTTTTCCAGCTGTATTTGTATTTTACGCTTACCATATAAGCCATCACTTCACTCTCATTTCACGCTGGATACATAAGGACTGATCCCACATAGGATATCCTTATGGTCTTCATAGGCTACTAACCACATGCAGTGGCACATTTTATCACCCTCAGCTGGGTAGATCTCACATCACGGTCCAAACAGTGTTGGCCACACGGTGGGCAATATTGTCCACATGTGGTTTGAATCTTTTTACTAGGGATGAGCTCCGCGTTCGATTCGAACGTATGTTCGACTCGAACATCGGTCGTTCGATCGTTCGTCGAAACTCGAACAAAACGGGTCGTTCGCGCCAAATTCGAGTGACGCAAAACGTCCCATAATTCACTGGGGCGTTGAGCGCTGATGATTGGCCAAGCATGCTGTATGTCCCGCATGCTTGGCCAATCACAGCGCTCAAAAAACGAAGAGCCATAATTGGCCAAAGCCAGGGTGGCTTTGGCCAATTATGGCTCAGGGGGATTAGTACACGCCCCCCACTATAAAAGGCAGCCTGCACGGCTGCCTAGTGTAGTGTGTTGGCGGTTCTAGAGAAGATCAGTCAGTCAGACAGAGAGAGATAGAGAGATAGAGACACAGTGTCTTAACCAGATAGATAGATAGATAGATAGATAGATAGATAGAGTAGGAAGTGTAGTCAGTATAGTTAAAAGTACAGTTTGTAGAGAATATATTCACATCCTTAGGCGTTGTCAATATATTTATAAACTGTACAGCTCAGCTAGTTTATCTATCAGGCAGGAGATTGTTCTACATGCAGCGCTCTAACGTGTTGTATTGCCTGCATTAGGGATTTACTTTAAATATAATTATTCTGTGTTATTTAACGTGTGCTAGTTAATTGCACACACAGACGCATTACCTGTTACTGCACGTGTGCAATTTATTTGCACAGAAGCGCAGTCGCTGTTAATGCAACTGGGCTATTGAATTGCACAGAAACGCAGTCGCTATTACTGCGTGCGTGCTGTTTAATAGCAACTAAAGGCAGTTGGTGTCACTGCGTGCGTGCTGTTAAATCGCATTTGACCGCAGTCGCTATTACTGCGTGCGTGCTGTTTAATAGCAACTAAAGGCAGTTGGTGTCACTGCGTGCGTGCTGTTAAATCGCATTTGACCGCAGTCGCTATTACTGCGTGCGTGCTGTTTAATAGCAACTAAAGGCAGTTGGTGTCACTGCGTGCGTGCTGTTAAATCGCATTTGACCGCAGTCGCTATTACTGCGTGCGTGCTGTTTAATAGCAACTAAAGGCAGTTGGTGTCACTGCGTGCGTGCTGTTAAATCGCATTTGACCGCAGTCGCTATTACTGCGTGCGTGCTGTTTAATAGCAACTAAAGGCAGTTGGTGTCACTGCGTGCGTGCTGTTAAATCGCATTTGACCGCAGTCGCTATTACTGCGTGCGTGCTGTTTAATAGCAACTAAAGGCAGTTGGTGTCACTGCGTGCGTGCTGTTAAATCGCATTTGACCGCAGTCGCTATTACTGCGTGCGTGCTGTTTAATAGCAACTAAAGGCAGTTGGTGTCACTGCGTGCGTGCTGTTAAATCGCATTTGACCGCAGTCGCTATTACTGCGTGCGTGCTGTTTAATAGCAACTAAAGGCAGTTGGTGTCACTGCGTGCGTGCTGTTAAATCGCATTTGACCGCAGTCGCTATTACTGCGTGCGTGCTGTTTAATAGCAACTAAAGGCAGTTGGTGTCACTGCGTGCGTGCTGTTAAATCGCATTTGACCGCAGTCGCTATTACTGCGTGCGTGCTGTTTAATAGCAACTAAAGGCAGTTGGTGTCACTGCGTGCGTGCTGTTAAATCGCATTTGACCGCAGTCGCTATTACTGCGTGCGTGCTGTTTAATAGCAACTAAAGGCAGTTGGTGTCACTGCGTGCGTGCTGTTAAATCGCATTTGACCGCAGTCGCTATTACTGCGTGCTGTTTAATAGCAACTAAAGGCAGTTGGTGTCACTGCGTGCGTGCTGTTAAATCGCATTTGACCGCAGTCGTTATTACTGCGTGCGTGCTGTTTAATAGCAACTAAAGGCAGTTGGTGTCACTGCGTGCGTGCTGTTAAATCGCATTTGACCGCAGTCGCTATTACTGCGTGCGTGCTGTTTAATAGCAACTAAAGGCAGTTGGTGTCACTGCGTGCGTGCTGTTAAATCGCATTTGACCGCAGTCGCTATTACTGCGTGCGTGCTGTTTAATAGCAACTAAAGGCAGTTGGTGTCACTGCGTGCGTGCTGTTAAATCGCATTTGACCGCAGTCGCTATTACTGCGTGCGTGCTGTTTAATAGCAACTAAAGGCAGTTGGTGTCACTGCGTGCGTGCTGTTAAATCGCATTTGACCGCAGTCGCTATTACTGCGTGCGTGCTGTTTAATAGCAACTAAAGGCAGTTGGTGTCACTGCGTGCGTGCTGTTAAATCGCATTTGACCGCAGTCGCTATTACTGCGTGCGTGCTGTTTAATAGCAACTAAAGGCAGTTGGTGTCACTGCGTGCGTGCTGTTAAATCGCATTTGACCGCAGTCGCTATTACTGCGTGCGTGCTGTTTAATAGCAACTAAAGGCAGTTGGTGTCACTGCGTGCTGTTAAATCGCATTTGACCGCAGTCGCTATTACTGCGTGCGTGCTGTTTAATAGCAACTAAAGGCAGTTGGTGTCACTGCGTGCGTGCTGTTAAATCGCATTTGACCGCAGTCGCTATTACTGCGTGCGTGCTGTTTAATAGCAACTAAAGGCAGTTGGTGTCACTGCGGCTATTTTGTTACTTTACACTTGAGCCAAGTCGCTCTTACTGTGTGGTTGCTGTTTAATACCATCTGAAAGCAGTTGGTGTGACAGCGACTATTTTGTTACTTTACACTTGAACCAAGTCGCTCTTACTGTGTGATTGCTGTTTAATACCATCTGAACGCAGTCGGTGTGACAGCGACTATTTTGTTACTTTACACTTGAGCCAAGTCGCTCTTACTGTGTGGTTGCTGTTTAATACCATCTGAACGCAGTTGGTGTGACAGCGACTATTTTGTTACTTTACACTTGAGCCAAGTCGCTCTTACTGTGTGGTTGCTGTTTAATACCATCTGAACGCAGTTGGTGTGACAGCGACTATTTTGTTACTTTACACTTGAACCAAGTCGCTCTTACTGTGTGATTGCTGTTTAATACCATCTGAACGCAGTCGGTGTGACAGCGACTATTTTGTTACATAACACCTGAACGCATAACTATGGCTGGAAGGACAAAGAGAGGCAGAGAGTCACAAGGGCAAGCAGGCTCTGCATCTAGAGGTAACGCTGGTGATGGATGTGGTGCATCCTCTTCAGCACGTGGCCGTGGCCGCTCGTCCTTCTTTTCGGGAGCTGGCCGTGTTGAGCCTTAACATGCTGAGAAATTAGTTGAGTGGATGACCAAGCCGTCCTCATCCTCCTCATCCTCTCTCACACAGACTGATTATAGTTTGTCTGGCAAAGCAGCTGAGGAGTCCCCCGAACTGTTTCAACACAGTGTTGGGTACATGCTAGCTGAAGATGCACAGCGTTTTGAAGACTCCGATGACGGAACACTGATAGAGGAAGGCATTGATGTGAGCCCAGGGAGAGGGGGTGGCCGAGAGGGACAACAATCTGGGAGTGATGTTCCCCCAGCTGGAGCATACTGCCAGGTTGTCGCCAGTGATGATGAGGAGGGAGGGGATGATGAGGTCATTGACTCTACCTGGGTGCCTGGTAGGAGAGAGGAGGAGGAGGAAGAGGACGAGGCACAGGCACATCTTCAAAGAGGCAGGAAGCCCTCCAGGGGTCAGCTTAAGGGCAGTACACCAACTGCATTACGTGGCGCTGCTGTGTCTCAACGGTACAGCAAAAGTTCTTTGGTGTGGGCCTTTTTTGAAACCTGTCCATCAGATGCTACCTTTGCTGTTTGCAACATATGTCTCAAGCGTATCTCGCGTGGCCAAAACATCACCCGCTTGGGCACCACATGCTTGTCCAGACATATGTCGACCTGCCATGCAGCTCGTTGGCAGGCATACCAGAAAGACCCACACCAAAGACCAAAGCGGTCCTCCCCTTGCCCTTCTGTGACCTCAAACCCCACTAGACCCCTAGTCCTCTCTGCAGCCTGCACCGAAGGTGTAGAAATAGGTGTGTCACAACGTAGTAGTGGTAGTACATCCGGCCAATCTACTGATATTACCAGACAAATTTCCCTGCCCCAGCTGCTGCAGCGCCGAAAGAAGTACGCTCCCAGCCATCCACATGCCCAGCGGTTGAATGCTAGCTTAGCAAAATTGCTAGCACTTCAACTGCTACCTTTTCAGTTGGTAGATTCTGCCCCCTTCCGTGAGTTTGTGGAATGTGCAGTACCTCAGTGGCAAGTACCCAAACGCCACTTTTTTTCACGGAAGGCGATTCCGGCTCTCTACCGGCATGTGGAAGGCAATGTCCATACCTCGCTGGACAGGGCGGTCAGTGGTAAGGTGCATCTTACCGCTGACTCATGGTCCAGCAGGCATGGACAGGGACGTTACCTGTCTTTTACGGCCCATTGGGTGACTCTGCTGGCAGCTGGGAAGGGCGCAGGTCAAGACACAGTAGTTTTGGAGGTTGTTCCACCACCACGCCTCCAAAACACTACAACTGCTTGTGACACACCTCTCTCCTCCACCCCCTCCTCTTCTTCTTCCTCTGTGGCCTCTTCCTGTGGTGATGTTGGCTCAGAACCAGCCGTGCTCCGTAGGCGTACGACGGGCTACGCAGGAATGCAGGCCAAGAGATGCCATGCGGTCCTAGAGCTGGTGTGCTTGGGAGACAGGAGCCACACTGGGGAAGAGGTTCTTTCAGCTCTGCAGGGGCAGGCTCAGAGGTGGTTGACGCCACGCCAGCTGAAGCCTGGAATGGTGGTCAGCGATAATGGCACCAACCTCCTCTCTGCCCTGCGACGTGGAAAACTCACCCATGTGCCCTGTTTTGCGCATGTTCTCAATTTGGTGGTGCAGCGGTTCTTGGGCAGGTACCCTGGCTTACAGGATGTCCTGAGGCAGGCCAGGAAAGTCTGTGTGCATTTCCGGAGGTCATATAATGCCACTGCTCGGCTGACAGACCTCCAGAGGGAATACAACCTGCCCAAGAACCGCCTAATCTGTGACATGCCCACCAGATGGAACTCTACGTTGGCCATGCTGCAGCGGCTGCACACGCAGCAGAGGGCCATCAATGAGTACCTGTGCCAATATGGCAGCAGAACTGGCTCAGGGGAGCTTGGGTTTTTTTCACCACGCCAGTGGGCCTTGATCAGGGATGCATGCACTGTCCTGTCACCATTTGAGGAGGCCACGAGGATGGTGAGCAGTGACAGTGCATGCATCAGTGAGACTGTCCCGCTTATTCACATGTTGGAGCACACCCTACGTGGAATAATGGACAGGGCCCTTGAGGCAGAACAGAGGGAGGAAGAGGAGGACTTCCTTACCTCTCAAGGCCCCCTTTATCCAGACACTGTTCCTGCTTGCCCACCTGGAACACAGGAAGAGGAGGAGGAGGAGGAGGAAGAGGAGGAGGAGGAGGATTGTATCAGCAGCATGGAGGTGGAGCCTAGCACTCAGCATCAACAGCAGCAGTCTTCAAAGGATCATTTACAGTCCCAAGGAACACGTGGACTTTTACGTGGCTGGGATGAGGTGGCTGAGGATCCTGTCGTCCTCAGTGACCCAGAGGACTGTGCCCCGAATGCCTCTGCAAACCTACGCTGCATGGCCTCCCTGATTCTGCAAAGCCTGCGTAAGGATCCTCGTGTACGTGCTATCAAGGAGAGGGATCATTACTGGCTGGCAACTCTCCTTGATCCACGTTACAAGAGTAAGGTAACGGATCTTATGTTGCCATCGCAGAGGGAGCAGAAGATGAAACTACTGCGGGAGGCCTTGCAGAAGGGTCTGTGCAATGCGTTCCCAGAACCGGGGGGATTACCAAAACCTGGCCCTGGACAACGTCTTGCTGAGGCTTCGGTGAGTCAGAGAAGGAGCGGTGGAGAAGGTGGCCGTCTGACCGATGCGTTCAGACAATTTTTTAATCCGCAGCCCCAAGGTCTGACCGGTTCCAGCAACCATCGCCAGCGTCTGGTTTACATGGTCCGGGAATACCTAGCGGCAAGATCCGACTTGGACACCTTCCCCACGGAAAATCCTCTGGCTTACTGGGTCTTGAGGATGGATCACTGGCCAGAGCTTGCACAGTACGCAATTGAGCTACTGGCTTGCCCTGCATCCAGTGTTCTTTCAGAACGTACATTCAGTGCTGCTGGAGGCTTTGTGACCGATCACAGGGTACGCCTCTCCACCGACTCTGTTGATCGACTGACCTTCATCAAAATGAATCAGGCTTGGATCAACACCGGCTACCAAGCACCTGATGCTGATGTTACTGAATAAGAATTTTGTGTTGAAATATCAGATCCCTTTGAGACTGCTGATGCTGAGTGACTGTCCTGTTGTGCTGCTGATGGAATATCCTTCTCCTCCTCACTTTTCATGCTGTTAGCTAGTAAGAAATTTTGTTTTTCTGTGCTCCGCCACCAGTGCCTAAGGCCTAATTTTTCTGCCCCTGTTTAACAGGGGCGCCTAATAACAATTTTTGATGCAATACTTTGCACGTGGCCTAAGGCCTAATTTTTGTGCCCCTGTGTAACAGGGGCGCCTAATAACAATTTTTGATGCAATACTTTGCACGTGGCCTAAGGCCTAATTTTTGTGCCCCTGTGTAACAGGGGCGTCTAATAACAATTTTTGATGCAATACTTTGCACGTGGCCTAAGGCCTAATTTTTGTGCCCCTGTGTAACAGGGGCGTCTAATAACAATTTTTGATGCAATACTTTGCACGTGGCCTAAGGCCTAATTTTTGTGCCCCTGTGTAACAGGGGCGTCTAATAACAATTTTTGATGCAATACTTTGCACGTGGCCTAAGGCCTAATTTTTGTGCCCCTGTGTAACAGGGGCGTCTAATAACAATTTTTGATGCAATACTTTGCACGTGGCCTAAGGCCTAATTTTTGTGCCCCTGTGTAACAGGGGCGTCTAATAACAATTTTTGATGCAATACTTTGCACGTGGCCTAAGGCCTAATTTTTGTGCCCCTGTGTAACAGGGGCGTCTAATAACAATTTTTGATGCAATACTTTGCACGTGGCCTAAGGCCTAATTTTTGTGCCCCTGTGTAACAGGGGCGTCTAATAACAATTTTTGATGCAATACTTTGCACGTGGCCTAAGGCCTAATTTTTGTGCCCCTGTGTAACAGGGGCGTCTAATAACAATTTTTGATGCAATACTTTGCACGTGGCCTAAGGCCTAATTTTTGTGCCCCTGTGTAACAGGGGCGTCTAATAACAATTTTTGATGCAATACTTTGCACGTGGCCTAAGGCCTAATTTTTGTGCCCCTGTGTAACAGGGGCGTCTAATAACAATTTTTGATGCAATACTTTGCACGTGGCTCCTTGTTGCGCTCCAATTACAGATATTGGGAGGGGTTGCAGTGTTATGTTGCGCCTACGGACACATTTTTATGCCCCTGTGTAACAAGGGCGCCTAATAACAATTTTTGATGCAATACTTTGCACGTGGCTCCTTGTTGCGCTCCAATTACAGATATTGGGAGGGGTTGCAGTGTTATGTTGCGCCTACGGACACATTTTTATGCCCCTGTGTAACAAGGGCGCCTAATAACAATTTTTGATGCAATACTTTGCACGTGGCTCTTTGTTGCGCTACAATTACAGTATGTTTGAGGGGTGCCCTTTTTTCTACAATTTTGCTTTCCCAAAAAGATAATGCCACCCCCCCACCACCCCTAAAATAATCGAGATATTGTTCCCACACAGCACGTGCGCAACCAGTATTAAATTACTTTGTTCTTATAATAATTTAATGTTGTGCAGGGACATTTCTAAACACGTGCCACTACTAGAGACACACAGCAGGTGTGATATTTGAAGGAATTTTTCATTTTTTTTTTTCACTTTAAACATCATTAAAATCGCTGCTCCGCAAAAACGTCCGTTTTTAAAATATTTTTTTCGATTGATACATGTTCCCTGGGGCAAGACCCGGGTTCTGAAAGACGTTTACCAACATTAAATTGAATATTGGTCTTTAAAATGATCGTTTTTGAATTCGAACGTTCGAGTCCCATAGACTTCAATGGGGTTCTAAATGTTCGCGCGAACCCGCGGTCTGTTCGAACGTTCTGATGCGAACCGAACCCGGGTATGTTCGGCTCATCCCTACTTTTTACATATCCAGGTGAAGGTTCTTTTGATGGACTTTGTATAACATTTAATTCCAACTAGCTCTGGAATATAATTCACCATAGAATCCCTTTCTAAGGGATTTTCTGCAAAATTCAGCTAGGAGCTATAAAGTATTATCTTATTATTGTAAAAGGCATTCGTACATAATTATTGATTTTGCTGACACATATTGTACCCCGTGGGGCACACACATTCAAATATATATGTGCTAATACATTTTTGTTTTTCTCCCCCTTTTTCTTTTGGGAGAGGAGGTTGTTTATATAACTTCCCTGCAGCTGCCATTGATGAGTGCAATTTCAATAATTGGCCAATTACCCTTTAATGCGATAGATAGTGGGCTTTGTATTGTCTAGATCAGGGGTAGGCAACCCTCGGCACTTGAAGCACACTCGACTCTCTCCCCATCAGCAGAGCAGCGCAGGGAAGTGTCAGTGTGACACAAATGCATTCTAATTTCAGAATTCCCCACCACCTTACCTGCACTAAGGGGGAAGCATTGTGCCCCCACAATTTGTAAAAGATGGCAAACACTGTTTTGTTCTCTAACTTTGCTGTAGCTGCGATCATCCGCTTTTGTGACAGGGATCTGATTGGGTGCAGTTCTGCTGGGGGGGGGGGGGGGTCCCTGTTTCCAGGAGGAGGAGGAGGACTGTCTTGGCCACTGCTAAAGCCCATCACAGTTCTACTTGCCCCGTCTACCATCTGGAGGAAGATGACTCGCTTGGTTGCCACTACCAATCTCAGAAAGAAGGGTGACAGTTTGTGGAATTACTGTTGAGCAATTATTCCTAAACCTTTGCGTCATTTCCTACTGAACCCCTCTGCACTCTGTGACCCTTTAAGCCACAGCCAGTATTCAGTGCAATAAAAATGACACCCAACTTTTGCTGCGGCACAGGCTCACTGCTTTTATCAGCTGCACACAGGCTCACTTTCAGAAAATGCCCCTGACCTGAGTTCATCATTGTGCATCCATTCCACATGTTTGTATGTGACATCACATACATCACATACATCCCGTACATCACATACAAGCCCGTGTGCTGGATGCGAGAGGAGGATCAGTAGGATGAGTGTGCCTGGACAGGTAGATTTGTCTTATCTCTGCTTCCTTTCACCACTCTGCATATCACACATATCATAGATGATAAGAGAGTACAGCAGTGGAGCAGATGAGCAGGAGGGTACATTGGTGGGGACAATGAGAAGGGGGTTCAGCGGTGGGATAGAAAAGCAGGGGAATACAGTGATGGGGCAGATGAGCAGGGGGTTATAGTGGTGGGGCATATGAGCAGTAGGGGTTCAGTGTTGGGGTAGAGGAGAAAGAGGTACATTTGTGGGACAAATGAGCAGGGGATTACAGCGGTGGGCTGAATTGATATTCTCTTAATCGTATAGTACAAGACACCGGACTTGTATTCTTAGTCCATGGGGCATACACAAGCAATAAATTGAGGAGTGGGCAACAACATAGCAAACAGAACTGCCCTCAAATACAAGTATTTAAAACCCTAATAAAACACTCAACGACAGCTTGAAGCACCTTGCGGCCAAAGCTTTCATGAGCCACTGCCTAAACATCCACCTGGAAAAACTTGGAGAACGTGTGAACAGAGGACCAAGTGGTGGTCTTGCAAATCGGGGAAGAAGATGCTTAATGATAAAAAGCCCAAAAGACACCGACAGCCCTGGTCTAAAATGCTCTCATAGGGAAAGGAGGAACCCTGTGCCTAGGGAGTAGAGATGGGCCGAACACCCCATTGGTTCGGTTCGCGCAAGAACTTTCGAACATCACAAAAGTTCGGAACTGAACAACGAACCCCATTAAAGCCTATGGGACCCAAACTAGAAAACTCAAAAGTGCCAATTTTGAAGGCTTATATGCGAGTTATTGGGCATGCAAAGGGTATTTGGGTCTGAGTACTGCCCTGGGGGACATCAATGCAAAAAAAGTTTTTTTTAAATATAATTTTTTAAATGACCAGTGCTTTAATGATGCTTAAAGTGAGACAACAAGAAAATTCCTTTAAATATAGTGCCTGGAAGGTCGCCTTAGTCTGGCTGGCGCATCTGTAGCATGGTCAGCCGGCTCTTCGATTTAGCAGCCCGTATCTTCCGGGTCTGGCGCACAACGCGGTGACGTCAGAACGTTGTTCCTCCCAACATTTCGTCACTAGAGTAAATATATTACAGATATAATTTTTTTCACTGAGTCAGTGTTTCATAATTTTGATTGATATTTATCTAGCACTTCATTATCACTAGTGTCACATTTTAGCTTACAACAGCGCAGCCCTTCTTTTGACCATTATTATTAGTGTTGTATAACATTTTAATTGCCACTTTACTATTTATAGAATTAGCGCAGTACACCCCTATTTTTCATAGCATCTGTACATTGTATAGAACCTGCTGCAGCAAAAATGGCATCTATAAAGAGAATAAATACAACTTTCTCTGCAAGCTTTCCTTATTTTAAACAACAGCCAGTCTGTATGATGAGGTCACAATTTAGTTCACTCAGAACAAGTTTAGAGATTTTTTTTGGATAAATTCAGGTGTCTGTTTCGCAGACTTTGGATAGAAGTAACAGGTGTGGAAAAATTGGGCTTTGTGTGTCAGTGGTGCCTTCAAACCTGTAACACTATAGAGGTACTCTAGATGAAAATTGAAATTATATGCACCTGTCAAACAGGTGTGGAAAAATTGGTCCTTAGGTGTTAATTGTGCCCATGAAACCTTTTCCAAAACAATTGAACCAAATGGCTCCACAAAGCATCTGGAATCAGATGTCTGATTTGGGAAGCCATGTCAGTGAACTGAACTGAGCTGACGTCTGACGAGTGCGCGCTGATCTGAGTCCTGTAGACAGTCAGGAGGCACATTGGTCTAACAGGCGGGACTCCTCCACATCTCCCCAGCTGTGCATGTAGCAGCACCCGCAGTCCTGCCACGCCTCTCCCCGCCACCGCACCGCCCGGATCGCATAAATCCCGCAATAGTCCCACGGCGGCCGCTGCTGGGAAAGCCCCTGGCTTCTGCCGAGGCCTAGCGGCGCGCCATGGACATACTAGGAAAACATCCCTAATTCCACCAATCCCCCTCACTAGACCTCCACAAGCTTCCGGCCCCCCAGAAGGAACTCCACCACCTAATCTACCCCCTCTCCTAGTACCTCAGACACCGGCTCGGGCCTAGCTCCCGGTCAGTGGCCATCTTACTACACCAATAATAGTGACACCCCTCCAAGTCACCCCCCCCTCACACTCCCCGAGCCCTATCGTTGGGGGCCACGTTCTTACCCCTGAATCTAGGGGTCCATATACCCCAGCCCCCCCCCTCTTCATCCGCTCTTCACATATAAACCTAGGGACGCCCACCATTTCTACTTGATCCAGGCTTTGCACGATCGCCCTTTCAGGGGATCAGGAAGGAATTTTTTTCTCTATCGCCGCAGATTGGCACAGCTGGGCCATAGTTTTTTTTCGCCTTCCTCTGGATCAACGGGGAGGAATAGGCATTCTGCAAGTGGTGGCCCACTTGCAAATCCTCCTCCCATCAATCAACAATTTCCCCCGATCAATATTCACCCTCCCTGTTTTCTTTGCGACTATGCCTAATATAAGCTATATCGCAGGGACCATCTGGGATTTAAAACCATTCGCCTCAATATTACCAGAGGCCACCAAAAAAGCACTAAGAACTTTGAAACGGTTAAGAATCGATCAACGATCGACAGTCAAACAGTATACCCCCTCACCTCAGTCCAAGCGCATATCATGCGCTTTGATCAACACCCGATCAGCAGTGAAGCACCGACAAGAAATTCATGAATTCATCCTACAATGCGACTTAGACTGCCTCTTTATTACAGAAAGCTGGCTCACAGTCGACTGTAACACCATTCTGGGAGAATTAGTGCCAGCAAACTACCGCATTCAAATGCAAAACAGAGTGGGGCAAAGAGGCGGAGGCCTGGCAGTGATCCACAAGATTCACCTCTCGATCACCAAACCAGCCATTCAGTACTCACTTCCATTCATGGAAACCCTCTCTCTGCAACTACAAACAAACCCCCAAGAGACCCTTCATATTCTACTCTGCTATAGACCACCAGGTCCAAAATCGCAACTTCTCCCAGCTTTGACAGAGTTCATGTCCACTTACAACCTAAATAGCAAACACCTTTTGCTACTGGGGGACTTTAACCTATGGGCCAACTCCCCTGAGGATCCCGTGGCCGATGCCTGCATTGACCATCTGGAAAGATTAGGCCTGCAGCAATTAGTATGTGGGCCCACACATATTTCTGGTCACACGCTCGATCTTGTCTTCAGACAAGATCTGGAAATAAACATTCAAAAGAATAAACCATTGCCATGGACAGACCACCATGCAATTAAACTCATAATCACCATAAATGCCCCATTAACAAAAACATCAAAACCGGTGACAACACACTGGACTAGATCGCAAAAGAAGCTCTATTCAGAGCTCTTTAAAATTACTTTAGGGAAAAAAATAAAAACAATCCAATCATACCAAACTGCCACAGAAACCCTGGATGCCATAAACACAGCTCTACTGCAGTCAGCCGACTTAGTAGCGCCCAAACGCAAAACCCGCATCTGAAAAAACAACTCCAGCTGGTTTAATGACCAGCTGGTGCTGCTGAAGCAAGAGCGCAGAAGAGCGAAAGCCGCTTGGAAAAGAAGCTCTACTGGAGAAAACCTTTCTGTCTACAAGGTAATAACAAAAAATTACCACAAAGAAATCTTCAAAGCCAAAAAAAATCACATCGCCAATATCATCACTAATGCCCTAAACCACCCCCGCAAACTCTTCAAGCTGGTCACCCAGACCATGAATCCGGTCTGTCTTGAACCCCCCAATTAAGACACCCAAGATTTTTGCAATGAATTATCAGATTATTTCATCAACAAAATCGATGGAATCCGGGAAAGCATTCAGCAAAACAGTATCCCCCCAAACTCCCCCCCCCCAATCTTTCGCCCAATAACCACTCAAATTCACCGCAATCAACAAAGTTCACTCTTGGACCCATCTCCATCAATTCCACTAAAAATATCATCGGTACTCTACGAAATAGCACAGCGCCTAATGATATCATTCCCACTAAACTGCTGAAGGAATGTGCCGATATCCTGGCACTGCCTATCACGCAGCTTATAAACCTGTCCTTCAAAGAGGGCTTAGTGCCCTCCCAGCTGAAACAAGGCATAATCAAACCCATCTTAAAGAAACCCACCCTCAACCCCAAAGATCCAATTCACAGCCGACCCATAACAGGCCTAAACATCCTCTCTAAGGTAATGGAGAAAGTAGTGGTACAACAGCTGCAACAGCATCTGGATACCTATAATCTACTCGATCCATTGCAATCGGGTTTCCGTCCCGGACACGGGACAGAAACTGCATTACTCAAAATATGGGATGACGCTCTCGAGGCCGCAGACGAAGGAGAATCTTGTCTCCTAGTTCTGTTGGACCTAAGTGCAGCTTTCGACACGGTAGACCACAAACTATTATTGACTCGGCTAGCAGAAGTAGCGAGAGTCGCAGAAGGTGATCTATCATGGTTCTCCTCTTTTTTGGAAAACCGATCACAAACAGTGAAACTGGGACCTTTCACTTCTAAAAAACGCACGGTGTCATGCGGAGTCCCTCAAGGATCCCCCCTCTCACCGGTGCTGTTCAACATCTATCTTCGCCCTCTATTTGAAATCATTAGCAGTCAAAAACGACTCTATCACTCTTATGCAGATGACACACAACTGTATTTTCGTATCTGCAACAAAAAGGATCATCATCTCAGTCTAGAGAAATGCCTCTCTTTGATTGAAAACTGGATAACAAAGAGTTATCTTAAACTCAACAGTTCCAAAACAGAACTTCTTCTGTTTCACGCCAATCGCAAGAACCAACTTGCAACAACTTGGACATCCCAGCCCATTCTGGGCCAAACAATCGCCCCTAGCGCCAAAGTCAAAAGTCTCGGGGTCACCTTTGACACCTACATGACAATGGACGCACAAATAGGGTCAGTAGTCAGCGGATCTCACCATCTGCTGCGCCTACTACGCAGACTGATTCCTTTTATTCCTAAAGAAGACATAGCAGTAGTGGTGGGTACAATCGTCCACTCCAGACTAGACTATGCCAATGCCCTCTATCTCGGACTCCCAAAGTACCAAATCTCTCATCTGCAAGTCGTTCAAAACACGGCCGCCAGACTTGTGACGGGGAAAAAACCCTGGGAATCAATCTCACCTTCTCTGAGAACCCTTCATTGGTTGCCAGTAAAAGACAGAATTGCTTTTAAAGCTCTCTGTCTGACACATAAGTGCATCCATGGGAAGGCCCCCCAATATCTATGCGAAAAAATAAAAGCTCACAACCCCAATCGCGTTCTGCGATCCACCAACCAAAATCTGCTACAGATACCCAAAGCCAGATACAAGTCCAAATGAGAAAGAAGGTTTGCATTCCAGGGTCCCAGACTATGGAACGCTTTACCAACCAGCATTCAGTTGGAGGAGAACCACTTGGCCTTCAGAAGAAAGATCAAAACTCATCTCTTTTAATGTCAAAGGAGAAAGGAACAACGAGCGCCCAGAAGCGATTTAGCTTGCATGTGCTGCGCTATATAAGTTCTTCACTCACTCACTCACTCACTCACTCAATTGAAATTGCCAACCAATAATGATCCTTTGCCTTGATGCCGCCAATTCTCTGGTTCTTTTGCAGGCTTTGAAGAATATGGGAGGCCATGCATCACAAGTTTGTGGAGGCATGAAAAGCAGAGTCCTCTGGGTCACTGAGGATTACAGTATCTGGAACTGCCTCTTCCCAGCCAACTCCAGTCACTTTCTGGGGACCAGAGCAATATTAATAGCATCATGGGCTCCTGGGTAGAGTTGAGCAGACACCTGGATGTTCGGGTTCGACGGGTTCGGCCGAACTTCGGAAAAAAGTCCGGGTTCGGGACCCGAACTTGACCCCGAACCCGAACCCTATTGAAGTCAATGGGGACCCGAACTTTTGACTACTAAAATGTCTCTAAAAGACTAAGGGAAAGGGCTAGAGGGCTGCAAATGGCAGCAAAATGATGGTAAGAGCATGGCAAGTACTCGGCAAATAAATGTGGATAGGGAAATAATTTAAAATAACATAAAAAAATAATAATCTTGACCTAGGAGGACGAGGTCCATATGGAGTAGGAGGTTGAGGTGGCGGTGGATGTGGCGGTGTAGGTGGAAGCTGCGGTAGAGGAGGACCCTGAATGGGTGTTTTTTGAATAGAACAATAGAAGAACACTAGCTAAAGTGTTTATCTCACACTTACAGATATGGAGGAAACACTGCAAACACTGGAGGAAACACTGCAACATTTATTTTATTTCCCTAAATGGATGTTTTTTTAATAGAACAATAGAAGAAACATATATAAAGGGTGTATCTCACAGGAACATATGCAATGCTGGTGTAATATGCAGAGTATCTCACAGGAACATATGCAGTGCTGGTGCAATATGCAGAGTATCTCACAGGAACATATGCAGTGCTGCTGCAATTTGATTTGTGAAGCAGGACTGACTCCTATATATTTCTTTCCCTATAAGAACAATCAGGAACCTTTCCCTAAAGTATCTAATGCAGAGTATCTCACAGGAACATATGCAGTGCTGGTGCAATATGCAGAGTATCTCACAGGAACATATGCAGTGCTGGTGCAATATGCAGAGTATCTCACAGGAACATATGCAGAGTATCTCACAGGAACATATGCAGTGCTGCTGCAATATGTAGAGTATCTCACAGGAACATATGCAGTGCTGCTGCAATTTGATTTGTAAAGCAGGACTGGCTCCTATAAATTTCTCTCCCTATAAGAACAATCAGGAACCTTTCCCTAAAGTATCTAATGCAGAGTATCTCACAGGAACATATGCAGTTCTGGTGCAATATGCAGAGTATCTCACAGGAACATATGCAGTGCTGCTGCAATATGCAGAGTATCTCACAAGAACATATGCAGTGCTGCTGCAATTTGATTTGTGAAGCAGGACTGGCTCCTATATATTTCTCTCCCTATAAGAACAATCAGGAAACTTTCCCTAAAGTATCTAATGCAGAGTATCTAACAGGAACATATGCAGTGCTGGTGCAATATGCAGAGTATCTCACAGGAACATATGCAGTGCTGGTGCAATATGCAGAGTATCTCACAGGAACATATGCAGTGCTTCTGCAATTTGATTTGTAAAGCAGGACTGACTCCTATAAATTTCTCTCCCTATAAGAACAATCAGGAACCTTTCCCTAAAGTATCTAATGCAGAGTATCTCACAGGAACATATGCAGTTCTGGTGCAATATGCAGAGTATCTCACAGGAACATATGCAGTGCTGCTGCAATATGCAGAGTATCTCACAAGAACATATGCAGTGCTGCTGCAATTTGATTTGTGAAGCAGGACTGGCTCCTATATATTTCTCTCCCTATAAGAACAATCAGGAAACTTTCCCTAAAGTATCTAATGCAGAGTATCTCACAGGAACATATGCAGTGCTGGTGCAATATGCAGAGTATCTCACAGGAACATATGCAGTGCTGGTGCAATATGCAGAGTATCTCACAGGAACATATGCAGTGCTGCTGCAATTTGATTTGTGAAGCAGGACTGACTCCTATATATTTCTCTCCTTATAAGAACAATCAGGAACCTTTCCCTAAAGTATCTAATGCAGAGTATCTAACAGGAACATATGCAGTGCTGGTGCAATATGCAGAGTATCTCACAGGAACATATGCATTGCTGCTGCAATATGCAGAGTATCTCACAGGAACATATGCAGTGCTGCTGCAATTTGATTTGTGAAGCAGGACTGACTCATATATATTTCTCTCCCTATAAGAACAATCAGGAACCTTTCCCTAAAGTATCTAATGCAGAGTATCTCACAGGAACATATGCAGTATTGGTGCAATATGCAGAGTATCTCACATGAACATATGCAGTGCTGCTGCAATTTGATTTCTGAAGCAGGACTGACTCCTATATATTTTTCTCCCTATAAGAACAATCAAGAACCTTTCCCTAAAGTATCTAATGCAGAGTATCTCACAGCAACATATGCAGTGCTGCTGCAATTTGATTTGTGAAGCAGGACTGACTCCTATATATTTCTCTCCCTATAAGAACAATCAGGAACCTTTCCCTAAAGTATCTAATGCAGAGTATCTCACATGAACATATGCAGCGCTGGTGTAATATGATTTCTGTAGCAGGACCGTCTGACTCCTATTTAATTCTCTCCCTCAGATCAGAACAGCAGCAGCCTTTCCCTACCCTATCTAAAGCAGAGTGACGAGCTGTGCTATGTCCCTCTAGCTTATATAGAGTCTGGGTCACATGCTGGGTCACATGCTGCACTGGCCAATCACAGCCATGCCATTAGTAGGCATAGCTGTGATGGCTTCTAGGTCACAGGAGTAAAACAAATGGTGATTGGCTGCCCTGCAGCGCACCATTTCATTGCCGAACACCGGACCCGAACCCGAACTTACAGCAAATTGTTTACAGTTCGGGTTCGCTCAACCCTACTCCTGGGCAAAGTAATGCCCTGGAACCCCTACCAGCTTGCCCCAATTTACACACCTACTTTCAAAAAAATAAAGTATAAATAGTTGATATAATTAAACATAGACTCATTAGTACTTTCAATAAAATACATTTTACAAAAGGAAAAAACTACATAAATCAAAGACTAATCAACACAAAGGGCACAGTGCAGGGGGGAATGCAGAAGGGCACAGTACAGGAGGGGTCAGTAGGGCACAATACTGGGATCAGGAGGGCACAGCATAGGTTATGGATTTCTTCCTGGGACGCGGCCATCTTGGGACAGTTAAGTAAAAAGCATGAATGTCCCAGACAGTTGCCAAATATGATGTAATGCAAGATTATTGTGGGGTCCCATGCACCTGGGGCCCCTGGGCAGTGCTCAGGAGCGCCCATGCATTAAGATGGCCCTGCTGCAGACAGTAAACCATCTCTTAAAGAGGTTGTAAAGGTTTGTTTTTTATTTTCTAAATAGGTTCCTTTAAGCTAGTGCATTGTTGGTTCACTTACCTTTTCCTTCGATTTCCCTTCTAAATTTTTTTTTTCTTTGTCTGAATTTCTCACATTCTGTTTCTCCTAAGTAAACTTGCCACCATCATCCGAGCGGTGGTTAGTCAGCCAGAACAGCTTACTGAACAGCTTACTGAGGAGGAACAGGAAGTGAGAAATTCAGACAAAGAAAACAAAGAAAAAAAGCATTTAGAAGGGAAATCGAAGGAAAAGGTAAGTGAACCAACAATGCACTAGCTTAAAGGAACCTATTTAGAAAATAAAAAACAAACCTTTTCAACCCCTTTAAGGTTTGACATATGTCTTCCTCTGCTTCAATGTCTCCAAAACTGCCAGAATCCTCCTCCTCGCTCTTCTATTGTGTGTTCTGTGGTGTCGCAAGAATGGTGTCTGCATAAAGCGGGCCTTGAGAGGAAAGGAAGTCCTCCTCTTCCTCCCACTGCTCTGCCTCAAGTGCCCTGTCCATAATTCCATGCATAGTATGCTCCAGCAGGAACACTACCGGGATTGTGTCACTGATTCATTCAATGTCACGGCTCACCATCCTTTTCGCCTCCTCAAATGCTGAGCCGCCCTGAGTCTAATGTTGTGCCATACTCACACAGGTACTCGTTGAAATCCCTCTGCTGCATGTTCACCTGCTTATGCATTGCCAAAGTTGAATTCAACCTGGTGGGCATGTCAAAAATCAGGCGGTTTACAGGCAGGTGGAATTCCCACTGAATTTCAGCCAACCGAACACTGGCTGTGTATGACCGCCTGAAATGGCTACAGACTCTTCTGTTTGCTTTAGAAGATCTTGCAACCCTGGGTACCTGTTTAAGAAATTCTGCACCACCAAATTGAGGACATATGCCAGGCATGGCACATGTGTCAACTTTTCCTGTCGAAGGACGGACAGGAGGTTAGTACCATTATCTCACGCCACCATTTCTGGCTCAAGCTGGCATGCCATGAACACCCTCTGGGGCTGCCCCTGCACAGCTGAATAAATCTATGCTCTGGTGTGGCACCTGTCCCCTAGACAGACCAGCTGAAGCTTTTAGCCTGACTACTTGAATAGCCCTTTGATTAGGGGGTACTGGTGGTTCATAGAACAATTCAACAGAGGAGGGCAATGGAGGCGGAGGAGGGGGTAGATGCTGACAAATCTTGCATCATCACCACCAGCTGTACGAAGATGTTGCAGAATAACAAGCTCCAGCACTGAGCCCTGCCCAGCATCCCTCCTAGTTGCAAGCAGAATTACCCAGTGTGCTGTGAACAAAATATAGCATCCCTGACCATGCTTGCTGGACCACGTGTGAGCAGTAACATGGACCTTGCTGCTGACTGCCTTTCCCAATGATGTCACAACATTACCATCAAGGTTATGGTACAGAGCTGGGATGGTCTTACGTACAAAGAAATAGCAGATGGGAACCTGCCATTGTGGTACAGCACATTCTGCAAATTCACAGAAGGGGCAGAATCCACCAGACGGGAAGGCAGGAGTTGTAAAGCCAGCAATTTGGACAAGCTGGAATTTAGATGCAGGGCATGTGGGTGGCAGGGAATGATTTTTTTTGTCGCAGCAGCTGAGGCAGAGAAATTTGCCTGCTATACTCTACAGCTGGTGGTGTACTGCTTGCTAGCAGACGTGCTGCTAGAACCTGTGACACCCTTCGCTTTACCAACATCCCTGTCAATGGAGGCTACTGAGAGGTCATGAGATATAGCAGGGGTAGACCTGAAAGGTGAGGAGTGAGGAGAAGAAGAATTGAGGGCTGAGTAGTTGGAGGTTAAATGCCTTGTCAAGCATGTGGTACCTAAATGGCTGGTGTTTTTGCCATGCTTGATCTGCTTGAGGCTAGGTTTGCAAATTGCAACAGAGCAATTGGCTGCACATGTGCTAGAAAAAGGGCCAGACAGCTGTGAGAAGTGGGCCAGGAGACAGCTCTACAATCTGATGGAATAGGGTGGCTTCTCCTAACTCTTCCATGATGGCTGCCTCTGGAGGACATACTGCCTCGTTGGGGTTGTACCTCACCCTCACTTTCCTCTGCATGGGAACATCTGCCTCTCCTTGTTGGCCTCCCAGACATGATGGAAAGGGGGCTTATTACTGAAATGTAATAGAGACTGGAAAATGTGTAATTGGATGCACTTTAATTAATGGAAAGTGATGTTTGGTGCACTTTAACTTGAGGACTTCCACGGACAGAAATGTCAACATCAAAATTAAAAAAAGGAGGAACAACAGCACCACAGTCAGAAAAACTGTGGCTTACAATTTGGAAAAGGGGGCAGGCACAGGAAAAAAATAACAACATGCAGCAACCAAAAAAAAAGGGGGTAAACAGCACTGTATACAGCACTAAATGTTATGTAATATGGTGTAAAACACTGCACTACACAGATACACTCAACTGACACACTGCAATATACTGCAGTAAAACTGCAGTAACGCACTACAATATACTGCAGTAAAACTGCACTGACGCACTTCAATATACTGCAGTAAAACTGCACTGACGCACTTCAATATACTGCAGTTAAACTGCCCTGACACACTACACTGCCACACTTCAATATACTGCAGTAAAACTGCCTTGACACACTACACTGACACTACAGTAAAACTGCACAGATGCACTACACTGAAGGTGCACTATCACTTTATTCACACTACACTGACACTCTACACTCACCATAAAATCACAATAGCACACTGTAGCACACTAACTGGCTAGTAGCAATAAACAGAGCCCTGTTCTATCTATCTCTACTCTAACATCACACATGGCTGCTCTGACTGCTCTGGGAAGGAACCTTTTATAGTATGGCATGGGTCTATGTGCAATGAGTCATGATTGGTCCAAGTCATCATGACTTTCTCGAATCATGGCTCTGACAGTGCTCTGTGCCCTAATTGGGCAAAGCCTTCATTGCTTCAGCCAATTGGGACTTAGAATGCACTGTGAGGCGTGCAGTGAATTGTGGGGTGTTCAGCGTGCCAAACAAACAGTCGAAAACCCCAGCCGAAAAGGCGAACAGTCAATGTTCGGGCTGAACTTTTGCTCTGCTCAAACAGTTCGCCAAACACTACTAAGGAGGTGTGCCCTGGAAATTAGTTGTGTGATTCGCCAAGCAAAATAGGTGAGCTGGAAGCTTTGGTGCATATAGAGAACTATGATTTAATTGGTATTGCTGAATCTTGGCTTTATTTTTCACATGACTAGGCTATTAATATTCCTGGCTATGCTCTCTTTCGGAAAGGCAGGGTAAAACTGAGGACTGGTGGTGTCTGTCTCTTTGCAAGAAGTGATCTCAAAGCGAGTTTGAATAAGGACCTAGTTGATGGAAAGGGTGATGAGGCTGAAGCATTATGGGTGGAACTGCACATGGGTGTGTAAACTACAAAGGTAATCATTGTAGTTTGTTATAGGCCAGAAAAGAGTCACACTAGGAAAACTAGGTACTCCAGGGTCCCCATATTTTTTTGTAAACAGAAACTTTGTCCAGGAGGAATGCCTCAATTTTGGCATGGACCATAGCTTGAGGGACTCTGTGCTTCATTGCTAAGATGCACAGAGAAGGTGTTTTCCAAGCTTTGGAAATTATCTGCTTAGCTGCAGTAGTGATGAGTAGGAGGAGTTTAAATTGGCAGTGGGTTATTACCAGGAGAGCTATTATGGAGTCAGGTGGTTATGGTGTCTCAAATAGGGTAGAGAGGATCTTGAAAACTTATGTCCAGAATGTTTGCACCTTAGGGCATTCCCACCAAATGTGCACATGTGTGTCAGGTGTGGTACAGCCTCAAAAGCAAAGCAGGAAATATTGGTGGGAGAATTTGGCAACCCTGGCAGGGACCAGCTACCATCTGGTGAGCACTTTGTAATTAGTCTCCAAAGCTACAAATATTGGGTAAGGCCGTTTTGATCGCCTGCCATATATGTGCCCAAGAGGCTGGATCAAGAGTTAGGTTGAGGTTGCTTTCCCACTTGCTTGTGTATGCTGGTAGGGAGGCAGTTGAGTGTGTCAGGAGATGGGCACAGAGGTCCGAGATGAGACCACATCTGTGGGATCCATCTTGCAAGCCTACTCAAAGGTGGTAAAGTGGGGGGCAGAAGAGGCAGGAGGAGCGTAAGAGGAAAATAAGTGCTTGATTTGTAAGTATCTGAACATTTCTGCCTGGGGAAGACCATGCAGTTTACATGGTGCTGAAAAGGGTGTGGCTGAGCAACAGTGGCGGCTGGTGATCAACATTTTTTGGTGGGCGCAAACAAACTGAAAAAGTAAAAAAAAAAACACATCAATTGCAGCCTCACTGTGCCCATCAAACACATCCCTGTGCCCATCAAATGGGAGGGGACCGGATGTTCATTGGGAGCATAATAGGAGACAATTGTAACCTCACTCTCTAGGAGTGCCCGAGAGTATTAAGTAGCGGCTTTCCGGGTCTCTGATCTCCGCCAGGGGTGTGAATGGTGTGGAGCGGTGGAATGCGATAAGGACCTCCCTTTGTTTGGTTTGGGATGGCGACCAAAGAATTTGGGGGTAGAGGTCGTGGAGAAATGCGTCTCCTGTAAACAAACCACTTGTGGGTTGAGAGGACAGAGAATGAGTGAAATGCTTTAGTACGTTTGTTTGGGGAATTGAGGCCCTCAACGTTAAGTGTTAGGACATTAAAGGAAGCCATTGCTAAGGCTTGAGGTGGTTAGGAGTTGACTCACAAGCAACCTTGGGACTGAGGGTTCCTCTCTAGGAGGGAAGAGAAAGGGGGGAGGAGGGGTGGGATCAGGTAAGAGAGGTAGAGGAAGTCCTTTTTTTTTATGTATGTTCAACCATAATGCCACATTATTTTATGGATTTTTTATTATAGATTAGATTAGCGTATAGTATGATGTTGCTATTGGCTTCATGCTAATTTAAAAAAAAATCTTGAGATTTTATTTGTATGCTTTATATTTCTTGGTTTTCTTAAGGACTTGAAGAAATATACCCCTTTATTTTTGTTACCATTAATGTCACCCATGTATGCACTCATACACTAATCAGTGTATGTACAACAGACTTTGAATAGTGTGGTTCACATTAGGGTTGTCCCGATACCGATACCAGTATCGGTATCGGGACCGATACCGAGTATTTGCGGGAGTACTCGTACTCCCGCAAATACCCCGATACTGAAATAGAATACTTGTTCCCGCCGCCGCCGCCGCAAACCCGTCGCCGCAAACCGCAAAGCCGCCGCCAATCAGCGTGCGGGGAACATTACAGCTTTCGTTTGAATAGCTGTATCCCCGCCGCGTATAGACACTCCCCCTTGCGCGGGATTGGACGGATGATCTGTCCAATCCCGCGCAAGGGGGAGTGTCTATACGCGGCGGGGATACAGCTATTCAAACGAAAGCTGTAATGTTCCCCGCACGCTGATTAACGGTGGCACGTGCGGCATCATCAAGGTATGTAGGACATGGCTGCATTATGTGGGGGACATGGCTACATTATGTGGGGGACATGGCTGGAATATGTGGGGGACATGGCTGGAATATGTGGGGGACATGGCTGGAATATGTGGGGGACATGGCTGCAATATGTGGGGGACATGGCTGCAATATGTGGGGGACATGGCTGCAATATGTGGGGGACATGGCTGTAATATGTGGGGGACATGGCTGCATTTGGGGACACATTTAAAAAAAGTATCGGTATTCGGTATCGGCGAGTACATAAAAAAAAAGTATCGGTACTTGTACTCAGTCCTAAAAAAGTGGTATTGGGGACAACCCTAGTTCACATCTACTCCATCAGAAAACTCATCTCCACAGATGAGCCTTATTTTTCCCTCCATCCTGTGGGTTTTTAATTGGCATTACTGTTACCCCTTGCTAAATAAATATTACACCTAGAGGCACTTTTCTGTCTTCCAATTTGCAAGTGCATCAGGCACTGCTGCTCCTGTGAAAAGCGACCTAAGTGTGTTTGACGGGTGGTGAGGAGGCAATATGTTGCCTTCTTGGTATCTGATTTAAACCCATAATTGCTGTGCAATGCATGAGATTGCGACATGGTAATATGGCAATTAAAGGTTTCAATCAGGTGTGAGGTGACACCATGCCCTGTATTTTTGACTTCTCCCATGTTGTGCAGGTAGATCTCCACCTCTTTAGGTTGCCTACCCGTGGTCTAATGGAAACATTTACAAAAATGAAAGCCAGGAAAAATTGGGCCATTGTCCATAGAATTTAGGTATCAGCTTTCATTCTATAACCAAGAAAAATAAAAGGATGAATTGGGTTTAATATTAAAAAAACTACTTCCACTTTTTTATGAGCAATACATTTATACTACTCTGCCAAGAAAAGATCATCTAATAATTACCTGAAGGACAATGGGATGAGCATTCACAGAAAGTGTGTAAAGCAGTCTCATTTTATCCTTGTCAGTTAGGTGTGTCATGTACACACTGCAAGCATCAAACACTTCGGTGTAACGTCGTATTATTCGATCTAAGAGGCGCTGTGAGGGACAGCGAAGAAACTGCACAGGTAGACCCTAAAAAATAAAAATGAACAAAATAAAGATTTCGATTTTGCTCTCACAATGGTAATATGTACTATTGTATATAGCATGTATTCTCTTTGCAGCTTTCGGGCTTTGCATAAGTATCCACCCCGTTGCCCTTTCCCATAGTTTGTAATGTTCCTGGAAATTCGATTGCCTTGTACACACGAGCGGAATTCCCGCTGGAAAAAACTTGGATGGTTTTTCCTAAGGAATTCCGCTCAAGCCTGCCTTGCATCCACACGGTCACACAAAAGTTTGGTGAACTTTTGACTGCCAAGAACGTGGTGACGTAAAAGACTACGACGAGCCAAGAAAATTAAGTTCTATGCTTCCGAGCATGCGCCGATTTGTTTCCGAGCATGCGTTGGAATTTAGAGTGTCGGGATTTGTACACACGATTGGGAATTTCGATCGGATATTTTCCCGACGGGAAAATAGAGAACTTGCTCTCTATGTTTTTCCGGCAGTTTTTCTGTTGAAAAAAGTCAGATGGAGCAAACACACGGTCGGGATCAGACTTTTTACGACGGGAAAACCGATCGGGTGTATGGGGCATATGTCACAAAATAGGCTATATGAATAAAAAGCATGTTTTCTTAATGGTTTGCAAATTAAAAAAAAAAACTGTTATTATATGTGATTGATCAGATCACAATAGTCTAAGTTGGTGAAGTAAAATTTGAAAAATATATGCATAAAACTTCGTTTCAGAAATAAAAAACTGATAATTTTCATGCGCGTAGGTATTCACCCCATTTGTTACGAAGCCCATAAAAAGCTCTGGTGCAACCAATTACCTTCAGAAGTCACATAATTAGTGAAATGATGTCCACCTGTGTGTCACATGATCTGTCATTACATATACACACCTTTTTGAAAGGCCCCAGAGGCTGCAACACCCAAGCAAGTGGAACCACTAACCAAACACTGCTATGAAGACCAAGAAACTCTCCAAACAATTAATGTTGTTGAGAAGTATAAGTCAGGGTTAGGTTATAAAAAAATATCCAAATCTTTGATGATCTCTAGGAGCACCATCTAATCTATCATAACCAAATGGAAAGAACATAGCACAACATCAAACCTGGCAAGAGACAGCCACATACCAAAACTCACGGACCGGGCAAGGAGGGCATTAATCAGTGAGGCAGCACAGAGACCTAATGTAACCCTGGAGGAGCTGCAGAGTTCCACAGCAGAGACTGGAGTATCTGTACATAGAACGACAATAAGCCTAACGCTCCATAGGGTTGGGCTTTATGGCAGAGTAGCCAGAAGAAAGCCATTACTTTAAGCAAAAAGCAAAATGGCATGTTTTAAATTTGCAAAAAGGCATGTGGGAGACTCCCAAAATATATGGAGGAAGGTGCTCTGGTCTGATGAGACCAAAATTCTACTTTTTGGTTATCAAAGAAAATGCTATGTCTGGGGCAAACCCAACACATCACATCACCCAAAGAACACCATCCCATTTTTCAGCAGTCGGGACTGGGAAACTGGTCAGAGTTGAGGGAAAGATGGATGGTTCTAAATACAGGGATATTCTTGAGCAAAACCTGTACCACTCTGTGTGTGACTTGAGGCTAGGATGGAGGTTCACCTTTCAGCAGGACAATGACCCCAAACACACTGCTAAAGAAACACTTGAGTATTTTAAGGGGAAACATGTAAATGTGTTGGAATGGCCTAGTCAAAGCCCAGACCTCAAAAATCTGTGGTCAGACTTAAAGATAGCTGTTCACAAGCGCAAACCATCCAACTTGAAGGAGCTGGAGCAGTTTTGAAAGGCTCTACAAAGTATTGACTTTAGGGGGGGGGGGTGAATAGTTATGCACATTGACTTTTTTCTGTTATTTTGTCCTACTTGTTTGCTTCACAATAGAAAAGAAAAAACATCTTCAAAGTTGTTGGCATGTTGTCAGGGACCTGCCAATAGGCTCCGGCGTGCACGCATACGCACACATACTAATGGCCGGAATCAGCACCAGTCACCTATTCATGTGCAAAGGCGCGCCCCACATGCACACGGTTATGTGCCAAATGCGCGCACCTGCGCGCCAAATGTGCGCGCGCATGCGCCTACTACACGCGCACGTGCACGACGGCGGGAATGCGCGCGTGCTTGTTAATGCGCGATTGGCGCCACTCAGCCTTTAAAAAGCTAGCAGCTGCAGTGACACTTTGCTGTCTGATCTGCAGCGTTGTATCAGTGAAATCTGTGACCTGTTGTAACCTGTTACCTCAAACCGACCCGGCTCCATCTGACCATCCGACCCTCTCCACTCCGACCCCTGGCTTGCTCTGACTCCGCTCTGCTCTCCTGCCCACCGTTACCAGACCCTGTGCCTGAATCTGACTACGCTTGCTTAACCCACCTGAATATCTGCTGACCCGGTTTGCTTCGCCAGCTCCTGCTATCCAGTGCCTGTGCCAGCTCCAGAGACGCTGTCTCCTGCAACCACCGTCCCGAAGGACCAACCACCGTGCCGAGCTGCTATCATCACCAGGCACTCCTACCTCGCCGCTCTCCCGAGCTTGCTGTCCCAACTCCAGCAGCTCCAGAGACGGGGCTGTAAGAGAGGCCTCTTCCTGCACACTAGGCTCTGGCTACAAGGTACGTTCCAGTACATAACACATGTTCTGTAAATTAAATGATGCAAATCCTCAAACAATCCATGTTAATTCCAGGTTGTGAGACAACAAAACACGAAAAATGCTAAGGGGGCCGAATATTTTTGCAAGGCACTGTAAATTCTCTTCAATTTAGATAATCTTTAAATCAGTTTTTAATTAATGTAAATAATGTGACACAATCACAACTCTAATGATCAGGTAAGAGAGGGTTTGTCAATAAAGCAGCCAGGAGTCCAATGGTAACTCCGAAGATGCTGCAGAGAAACACAGCTCCAGTGAAAGAAATTATGCAGAAAAAAAACAATTCTAACCCAGTTGGGATTTATGGAAATGTGGACAAAAGAAAATCATTTTATATCACATTTGTGGTTTGCCAGATTGTATGTGGAACCTGGCAAATGTGTAAAAGGGTTGTTTGGCCTATAGCTCTGTGGGAACTAAGAAAGTGGTCAGGATAAAGGACAATATAAATGGAGCCAAATACTGGTGATTTCTGTAAGAAAACTCATAGTTGACAAAAGACCTGAACAGAGGGCCACCTTTCACCAGGACAATGGCAAATGCACAACCAAGGCTACACTGGAGTGGTTTAAAAACAAGAGCCTGAATTAAATAAAATGGTTTAATCAAAGCCCACTCCAATCAAATTAGGAATCTATACCGAGACCTGAAAGAATAACTGTTCACCAAATATCTTCATCTAACCTGACAGGACATTTTTTATCAAGCAAAATAGACAAAACCTTCAGGAGCTAGATGAGCAAAGCTAGTAGAGATGTATCCCAACAATAATTGCAGCCAAGAATGTTTTTGTCAAATATTGATCGGGGGAAGGGGTGCATTTTCAAGATCTATACTGATCTATACTGTGACAGAGGGAACTCAATCTCACTCGTACATTTACAGGTATTATTCTTCCCTTGAAATAATAAACTACCGGTAGTGCATATGTATGTTTCATGCTTAAGTGGTTGGTATGTTGTAGTCCTTTGTGAACAATCAAGATATCTTTACTGGCCACCTCAAAGTTGGTGTTCATAAAATAAACATAAACTTTTGTTTTTGACAATAAAAAGGTTCATGAGTTGATAGCCATTGCTATGCACAGCCTGCACCTCCTCTCCAAATTTTGCGTGCTACTTCCAGCACTAAAGAGACAGGTAAAATGGCCGACCTACTACCACTATCCCAGATGAAACTGAAAATGTGACACTGAGGCAGTGATGTATAAGGACAGTAGCATGATCTCCTTTAATGACCAAAGTGTCTCTGATGCTCTGATACCTGAAAATAGGAGCAGTATTGGTGGTGCTTCCTCAATGCTGTTTTTTAAGAGGGTTTTAAACCATGTTGTACAGACTAAGCTGTTGCTGCAGAGTAAATCCTGCATTGCATCTTGAAGTTTGCAGCCTATTCCTGGGTTCCAGAAGTGTAAAGATGACACAGAATATTTTTGCAGTTGGACCTCAGCAATCAAAATGTCACTGTTTACTGCAGGGTAAATACCACTTTATATGTCTCAACATTTGCAGCCTCTTCGTTCCCACACAATGCTTTTACAGATAGCTAAATTTTTAATGTTAGCTGAAGCTCCTTTCTCTCATATAATAAACTCTAATGTTTATTTCAAAATAAAACCTGCCTTTGCTTATTCAAACTGCTTACATACTGTCCAGCAGCTATACATAATCTATGGCTATTGTCTCAAAATGATTTACTCTAATGTTTATTTCAAGATAAAACTTGCCTTGTCTCTACTTCATACATTGTGATCTTACCAAACCGAGCTGCTTACATATTGTTCAGCCACTGTACCATGTTTGTAGCTATTGTCTCTTAAATAATACAGTCTAACATTTAATTCAAGATAAAACCTACCTCCTTTCTAGCTCTTATTTTGCAGCCTAACCAAGCTGCTTACATATAGAGATGGGCCAAACACCCCCTCTGGTTCGGTTTGCGCCAGAACTCTCAAACATCGCAAAGTTTCGGACCTTAACTGCAAACCTAATAAAGTCTATGGGACCTGAATGTGAAAAATCATTTTGAAGGCTTATTGGCAATAAAAATGGTATGGGGGCCCGGGTACTGCCCTGGGGGGACATGTACCAATGCAAAAAAAACTTAAAAAAATAACATTTTTAAAGGAGCAGTGATTTTATTGATGCTTAAAGTGAAACAATAAACATTTAAAATTCCTTTAAATATAGTGCCAGGGTGGTCCCCTTAGTCTGCCTGCAAAGTGGCACATCTGTACCCAGGCCCGGACTGGGACAAAAAATAGGCCCGGGCAATTTAGGTTGAGCAGCCAATTGTCCAGCAACCGCCCGTTTGTGACGGAAACTCTTTACCATGTGATCAGCCGTGTCCAATCACGGCTGATCACGATGTAAACAGGAAAAGCCGGTAATCGGTAATTTGTCAGACGCGAGTAGATGAGAGCCGATCGGCTGCTCCTCTGACAGGGGGGGTTTGTGCTGAACGATTATCAGCACAGCCCCCCCGAGGATGCCCACACTGGACCACCAGGGATGCCACTATACCACCAGGGATGCCCACCACAGGTATGACACCCTAGACCACCAGGGATGAAAATTTACAAATAATGGATGCCAATCAGTGCCCACAATGGATGCCAATCAGTTCCCACCATGGGCATCACTGATTGGCAGGCATTGTTTGGCACTGATTGGCATCCATTAGTACAACACATACATTAGTGCCACCTATCAGTGCCCATCTATGCCCATCCGTGCCGCCTATCAGTGCCCATCCATGCCACCTATCCGTGCCCATCCATGCGGCCTATCTGTTCCCATCCATGCGGCCTATCCCTGCCCATCCATGCCGCCTATCCGTGCCCATCCATGTCGCCAATTCGTGCCCATCCATGCCGCCTATCCATGCCGCCCATCCATGCCCATCCGTGCCGCCTATCAGTGCCCATCCGTGCCGCCTATCATTGCCGCATATTAGTGCCCATCATCAGTGCCCATCAATGCCACCACATCGGTGCCACCTCATCGGTGCTTATCAGTGCCCATCAGTGCAGTACCATCAGTGCCCATCCGTGAAGGAGAAAACGTACTTATTTACAATGTTTTATAACTGAAACAAAAAAATACGTATTTTTTTCTAAATTTTCAGTAATTTTTTTATTTTTTTTGCAGAAAATAAAAATCCCAGAGGTGATCAAATACCACCAAAAGAAAGCTCTATTTGTGGGAACAAAATGATAAAAATTTTGTTTGGGTACAGTGTAGCATGACCACGCAATTGTCATTCAAAGTGCAACAGCGCTGAAAGCTAAAAATTGGTCTGGGCGGGAAGGTGTATAAGTGCCCTGTATGAAAGTGGTTAACCACTTAAGGACCGAAAATTTTTCCCCCTTAATGACCAGGCCATTTTTTGCGATACAACATAAGTTTGGGCCAATATGTATTCTTGTACACATTTTTGGTAAAATAAAAATGGCAATAAGCATATATTGATTGGTTTGCGCAAAAGTTATAGCGTCTACAAAATAGGAAAGATATTTATGCCATTTTTATTATTAATAGATTTTTTAACTAGTAATGCCAGTGATCAGTAATTCTTAGCGGGACTGTGACATTGCGGCAGACAGATCGGACACTTTTGACACTTTTTATGGGACCATTGACATTTATACAGTGATCTCTGCTATAAAAATGCACTGATTACTGTATAAATGTTCTTGGCAGGGAGGGGGTGTAACGGAAGGGCCGTGGGATCCAGAAGCTCTTAGAAAGTATGAGATACTCCTGTTTCAGCTTCCCCGATGCCTCCTTTGTGTAGATCACCATGTGTCTCTAATAGGGGCACAGGGTGAATGAGAACCCCACTATGATCTGTGCTAGTCAGATTTAATGCGGTATACATTGTATATATTGTATATATATTGTGTGTTGGCTGTAGTGTACTAAAAGCTTGCTGTGATGAGGTGGAGTGTGATTGCATTCTATTGTCTACTGTGGTAATTAAGTCTGCTACTGTGATAAATGTGTATTGTAAGTTAACAGACAGCCTAAAGGTCAGGTGGCTGAGTCATCAGCTGTAGTTAATTAGCTCATGTAAATTAGGTCAGGCCCTGGAGACAGGATGTCTGTTAAAAGATGTATTGAGGGGGCTCATTAGGTAAACACTGTGTGATGTTGTGGGTGGAGTTGGGTCATTGTTCATTGGGTTACTGCAGTATTCCTTTTCTGTATATAAGAGCCTGCTTTCTCAATAAAGATTGCCAGACCTGTTGAACCTCAAACAGAGCTGTGTGTCTCGTTAATGGGGGAATTCTTCAGGGTCGTGTTTGCTGGATTGTGGTGTATCAGTAGCTGCCTTGTGTTCGGGAATGGAATATCCTAAACGGCTTTAACCCCTGTCCCATATGGGCTTCCGTTACAGGGGGTTAACACTATCAAGGGGTAAAAGAGATAAATGTGTTTCCTGGGAGGTGTTTCTAAATTTGGGGGCAGTGTACTGACTAGGAACAGACGATCACTCTCTACTCCCCTGACAGAACGGGATCTGTTTGTTTACATTGACAGATCCCCATTCTGCCTTTCTGTGGAGCGATCGCGGGTGCCAGCCACAGTCATCAGCTCCCCCACCGTGCACCGGGCGTGCGTCTGCTATAGGGCCATCGTACAGCTACAGCAATTTGAAGGAACATGCCGACCTGCCACAGTAGAATAACGGCGGCTAGTTGGCAAGTGGTTAAGCATTTCTCTAGAATTTCCAAATGAAAAATCAAATCACGTGTTATTATTTATGGTATTAATGTTTTTGTGCATGCACTACAGACACATATTTAGCCGTTCTGATATACTGTATAATGTATTTATAAATATAACTAAACGTTTTGTTACAAGAATATTGCTTTTTTGGCAAAACAGGATGGCAACTTTAAAATATAAAACAAAAGAACAAAAAATTAGTGCTTCACTTGCTAAAAATCAGAACCAACAAAAAATAATGGTAATGCACTTACAAGCTTCAGTGTGAAACAGGTATAGAACTAGCTTAATGTCAATCGTCAGTAGTGGTAAAAGTCACAATTGGAGCCACTGGGATCATGGAGGGGCAGTAGATACTTGATGAAGGAGGCATGGTTTTGCTTCTGAATACTAATACTGGTGAAATGAACCAGTGAAGCTGTCAGAGAGCCACCATGGGAACCTCAGAAGAACTGTCAGATGGAGCTGTCAAAAGCCTGGGTGCTAGTAGCCAATCAGGAACCCTTTCAGAAGCAAAACCATGCCTCCTTCATCAAGTATCTACTGCCTCTCCATGATCCCAGTGGCTCCAATTGTGACTATTACCACTACTGATGGCTTCACATTAAGCTAATTCTATGCCTGTTTCACACTGAATCTTGTGAGTGTATTACCATTGTTTTTATACATTTTATATGAATAAAATCTTGCTGCACTATTGGTGCACTATTGGCGGCCTATCAGGGCTGATCCTAGGGTCACAGGTGCCTGGGTGCAGAAATATTTCTGCCGCCCCCACACGGGCGTGGTCATTTTACTAACTCCTCCCCATTACAAATGTTTCTATGCCTCACTGTGCCACCCAATGCCTCACTGTGCCACCCCATGCCTCACTGTGCCATACCTTTAGTCCTGTACTGCGGGAGTCTATTATTCAAAAGCTGCGCCGCCTCCTCATGCTGTTCCGTGATAGGCGCCTGTGTTCCGCCTATCACGGGGGTCCTCTCGTCCGAAGCCGAGGATAAGAAGACATCCGTGATAGGGGGAACACCGAACAGAGGCTCTGCTGGGAAACCAAGTGTTTTGCCTATCATGGAACATCACAAGGAGGAGGTGTGGCTTTTGAATAATGGATGCCCGAGGTCTGGTACCGGCGTATAAGACGACCCCCGGGTTTTGAGGCAAGTTTTTAAGCCCAAAAGGTCATCTTATACTCCGGAAAATACGGTACTCATTTTATTAGTCAATTCTGAAATTATTATTTTTTTCACATTCAGTAGACTATTTGTATTAGGTTTCTGGTATTTATACAGCAGCTAACATCTTAAAAAAAAGCATTATATTCCAAATGCTCTGCAATAAATAAAAAGTGCTTCTCTGCAAACAGAAATAGCTGTGCTCTAATTGATTGCTACACGTGTTCTTTGCTGTTAGGTGTGAACTTTCTCCTTCCAAAGTAAGCATTAACAAACTGACTAAAAATGTGTAAAAATTCACAGTGTTTCACCTTTCTCAATAAAATGTCCTATTTTTAAAAGCTCTTGAGTCTGGCTATGCCATAACTAAAGCAAAGTGCTTAGAATATTTTAGACATTTTAATAAAAATTTGAATTAATTGTGTTGAGCTTCTTCCTAGTCAGCAGTTAACATTTTCCAGGGATTTTCTTAAAGTGATATTAAAGTCTTATTTTTTTTGTTTAAAAATACCAAACATGTCATATTTACCTGCTCTGTTGCAGTGGTTTTGCAGAGAGCAGCCCAGATCCTCCTCTTCTTGGGTCCCTTGCTGGCACTCTTGGCTCCTTCCATCCTGACAAAAGTGCCCCCACAGCAAGCAGCTTGCCTTTGGGGGCACCCAAGCCGAGCCGCTGCTCTGTGTGTTCATTCAGACTCAGAGCAGTGGCACGGCCACGCCCCCTCTCTTCTTTTTGGCTCACTGACTTTGACTGCTGTCTCAGCTGATGAGGAGGGAGAGTCCCGGAGAGCCTCTTTAATTGATAGTATCAACCTACTCAGAGCCCAATAAATATCCACCATAGATCATAAAAAATAGCCACATTTTTAAAGACACTTTCATCTTACAGACTGAGGATTTTGTCATGTACACATAGAAAAAATACTTTTTACTTTTTTTTTCTTTTATTCTTGGTTTTCATTTTTGTTTGGTATGTTGTGCTTACTATGCCCAGCAACACCCTTTGTAATATTTTAGCCTTACAACTGTTTCCTATTTGTTTCGACACAATATTAACCTTGGGCCTGATTCCCAAAAGAGATACGCAGACTTAACTCCAGTTTTCTAAATTTACACGGCGCGTATATTTGCGCACGATCTTCAAAACGAGTTAAGCAAAGATTTCCGTATTTTCAGCCGTACTTAAATTAGTTACACCAGCGCATCCCCGGGCGCAAATTACGCTAGTCTCGCCGCTGTTTTTGATAGGCAAAGATGCAAATGAGGGAGTTAGGGCGATTCTCAAAATTAAGTGTGTGCGCCGTATTTTCCGCCCTGTGCGCACCTGTTAGTTTTCCTGACTAAATTTCCACATTATAAAACCAGCCCTAATTTTACACATGCCGTGGAAGGGTTTGCTGTAGGTAGTGACTAGAGCTTAGAGCTATAGTTGAGAAGGGTCGTTGTTGAAAAATGCCAGGGCCAGCTATGATTCTGACGGCACTTGCTGCCTTACAGGCACAAAGGAGGAGGAGGGCACAGAGGAGGAGGATGAGGGCACAGGCGAGAGTTTATCGTCCACGGCGTGATCTTTTGCAAATGCCAGATTATGAGGTGTATGGCAACTACAGGTTCGATAGGGAAGCCATCCTGGAGATCACCCAACTTCTTCATGAGGATCTTATCACCCCAACCAGACGCTCCCATGCCCTGACACCTCTTCATAAAGTGATGGCAACCCTGCATTTTTTATCCAGTGGCTCATTCCAGCGTGCATCTGGAGGACTGGCTGGGATGGTGCAGTCGACAATGAGTAGATGTGTCCATCAGGTGGTCCCTGCCATACTGCGGCGCATGACCAACCAGTTTGTGATGCCCACCCAGGAGGAGCAGCGTCTGCAAGCCATGACAGACTTCTACAGCATTGCTGGCTTCCCAAGGACCATCGGGGCGATAGACTGCACCCATGTGGCACTACAGCCCCCCCATGAAACTGAACACCTGTTCAGAAACAGGAAAGGCTGGCATTCGATAAACGTCCAGGTGATCGTAGATGCCCATGGCCTCATCTGGCACGTTTGTGCCAAGTTTCCAGGGTCGTGCCACGACAGTTACATCCTACGGCAGACCAAGATCTACCAAGACTTGGAGCAGAATGTGTATGGAGACAGCTGGCTGATTGGTGAGTGACATTGGAGTCAGGTATGCCCCCCCCATGATGCAGACATCACAAGGGGCACATGCATGACTAATATCCTCCTGTCTTTTCCTTACAGGTGACTCTGGATATGCGTTGGGACCCCACCTGATGACCCCCTTTAGGAACCCCCAAACACCCGGAGAACGCAAATTCAATGAGGTGCACATCCAGACCCGGGCAATAGTAGAGCGGACATTTGGCCTTCTCAAGTCCAGATTTAGATGCCTTGACAAGACTGGGGGTACACTCTTGTATTCCCCAGACTTTGTCTGCCAAATTATTGGGGCATGTTGCATCCTCCATAATTTTGCTGTGAGAAGGGGCCTGCATGTTGAGATATGTCCTGACCTAACCCCCCACCCAGGCAATCCCCCCCCCCAAACCCCTCTACCCGGTCTGCTGAGGGCCAGGCAATAAGGAGACAACTGTCTGAAGGCATCTTTGCCCAGTAAATGGACCCTAATTATCTTTTTATTTTGGCTTTCCCCAGAAAAAATCACAGAGATTATGTGACATGTAAAAATTTTCTTTGCAAATAAAATGCACATTACTTATATGACAATGAGAATGTTTTTTTTTGGGTAGAAAACGCACAATAATTATCTCACAATGAGAATGCATGAATGCACGTCACTGTGGTCCCTAGCACAGACACATCACATGCACATCAAATTGGATTAGATCCAAGTACCCCCCCCCCCCTTTGGTACTTGGGAGCAGTAACGCCCCGCCACGGCTCCAATTATGTCACTGTGCATTCATACACCATTCAGGAACCTAGGATGACTTCTCCCTGGTCCTGGGGATCCATACTCCACCAAAACTGAGGGTGACACCCTTATGTTTTCAGGAATGCCACCCCCCCACATTCACACATCATTCACACACATAAACCAAATCATAAGTACAGTAGCAAAAAAAATAAAAAAAAATAAAAAAAAAAGTACCCCTGCAACTTAAGGATGTTGCCGAGTGCTCCTTCTGGGCTGCCCACGGGCACGGGCACGGGCACGGGCACGGCCACAGGGACGGCCACGGCCGACTGGGGGATCTTCACGGGGGGGGGGGGGGTCTGTGCAGGGGAGGGAGTATTTTCATGGGGGGGTCTGTGCAGGGGAGGGAGTATTTTCATGGGGGGGGTCTGTGCAGGGGAGGGAGTATTTTCATGGGGGGGGGGGTCTGTGCAGGAGAAGAAGGAGCCTCCCCTGGTGTCTGTCCTCCTGCTGGCCTTCCCTCCAAGGCAACGGCTATCCTTGTCAGACAGGAAGTAATGTCAGCCGTATTAGCCTGGCCAGCCCGGGTATTGGCCTGCACAGCCCGGGTATTGGCCTGCACAGCCTGGGTGAGGGCAGTCACCTCCTGGGCCACGCCTGTTGTTGCGTTTTTCAGGTCCCACAAACACGTGATGACCCCCACTGAGTTGGTGGCCACCTCACCCAGTGACTCCCTCATTGCACCCAGGCTGCGCTCCACCTTGGTTATAGATTTTTTTATTTCAGCCAGACTGCGGGTCTGCCGGACATTGTCCCTCAACAGACTGACCGGCAGACGCACCAACCCCCCCCTGGTTTCCGGGGTCGGCCTCCTACTGGCCCCGGAGGCTTGTGGCCTTGGAGGAGGAGTTGGAGTGAGCCATGGGTGCTGCTGCATGTTGGAGGAGGGTTGGAAGGGGCCACCCATGATGGTGGCCTGACTGCTGGGCGCCTGTGGGGTTCCCTCAGGGGATGACTCAAAGGTCATATCTTGGCCCATCATGATTTGCTGCCCAATCTCAATATTGTCATCTTCCTCCCCCTCATCCTCCTCCCACTCAACATCCAAATTAGGGGAGTTGTAGGCACTCCCCTCCCATGGCGAATCCTGCCCTTCTTGGGACTCTGCATCAGCCTGTCTTGGGGGTGGTGCAGCAGCCTGCCCTGATGGGCCAGCAACCTCCTGCCCTGATGGGCCAGGAACCTCCTGCCCTGATGGGCCAGGAACCTCCTGCCCTGATGGGGCTGCCACCTCCAGACCTGATGGGGCTGCAACCTCCTGGGCTGATGGGGCTGCCACCTCCTGGGCTGATGGGGCTGCCACCTCCTGGGCTGATGACCCAGCAACCTCCTGGGCTGATGGGCCTGCCACCTCCTGGGCTGATGACCCAGAAACCTCCTGGGCTGATGGGGCTGCAACCTCCTGGCCATCTGGGGAGGACACAAAACAATCACAGGTTGGTGGATCCACACACTTGGCACATCTTCCCTTCCCCCACCCACACATGCTAATCACCAGATAGAAATTCCAAAAAATTACCTGTCCTCATAAGAGGATCATTGTCAAAGCCAGGCAGGCCCACCACCTGCTGTGGGTGGAAACACTGGGCCACTGCCCATTCCTCCTCACTCATCCTGACTGGGCAGGGTCCCCCTCCTCCAGTGCCCCTGGTATGGGCATGCAGCGTTGCCAGCTTGTTCCGGGACACGCTCCTCAAGTCATTGATTTTTTTTTGAACTCCAGCGATGGTCCTGGTCTCCCCCCCCCCCCGCCGCATTGATCCGATCGGTAATATTTTTAAGGATCTCCTTCCTCCTGGCCGGGGTGGTGTTGTGGCTCTCAGGGCCATGGAGAAATCGCCCATATTTAATGACGCCCTGAGCAAGTATATGCTTCTCTGCCGGTGTAAAATTTAGCTTCCTGCGCTTGGGAGCCATGACAGACAACACCCAGCAACAGGGAACTCACCCAAAAAACAAACAACAATACACACACACAACAAAGAAAATAAAAACAATCAAAAAAAAAAAAAAAAACAGACAGCTACTATAAATTCAAAAAATAACAGGCAAAAAAGGGAAACCAAAAAAAACACACACCAAAAAAGACACACTTATCAAAAACAAACAGGCAAAAAAGGGAAACAAAAAACAATCACACACCAAAAAAGAAACACTTCTCAAAAACAAACAGGCAAACAATCAAAACAAAGAACAAATTAGCAAAAACAAACACCAACTATACCCTCCAACTCCACAAACACTTTTCTCACAAACAAATCTTACCAACAAACACTGACAAACGTTCAAAGCAGAAGCAACTTGCTTTAGGAAGGGAACACAGGGAAATACTTTTGCAATAGAAGTGTGTTTGACTGGGGCTATTTAGACACAGGGCGATCCTCAAACTAAGTACGCTTGGCCTTTTACCTATCTCACTGATTGCGATGACCAAAGTTCTGCACATGCGCAGTGAGGTCCAGATTCGTGCGCGCATGCGCAGTACGGCCGGCCCTTCATTTGCATGGGGTCACGGCTCATTAAAATGAAGCACGCCCACTTCATTCCCACTTGCCATAACCACGCCTTACGCATTGGAACTTAGGTTAAGGATGGCGCAATTTTGTGCGGAAATGCGCTGTGGATACGGTACTTACGACACCAACTTAGGGCGCCGTAACTTAAATGACATAAGTTAGATAATCCTAAATTTACACAGGTTTTTGGGAATCAGGCCCCTTGTTCTTTTGTTCTCTCTTTTTTTTTTATTTGAAGTTTGAGACGCCTGGAAAAATGTAATTTAATTTAATCATGAAAAAAAAATCACCTATAATTCATCACTAATAGATAATTTAATATTAGATGCTGGTAAAGTTCTTTATTTTAAATAAAAGTGTCTGCTATCTCTTATAATGTTTAAGTATACTCAGAGGACAAAGGATAAGACTGAGGCTCCGTACACACGACCGAACATGTCCACTGAAACTGGTCCGCTGACCAGTTTCAGCGGACATGTTCGGTCGTCTGTAAGTCCGACCGGACAATTTTCTGGCGGATCGGACAGGTTTCCAGCAGACAAATGTTTCTTAGCATGCTAAGAAACATGTCCGCTGGAAGCCTGTCCGTCGGACATGTTTGGTCGTCTGTACAGACTCACCGGACATGTCCGATCGACCGAAAGCCCTCGCATGCGTCAAAGTGATTCGACGCATGCGTGGAAGCATTAAACTTCCAGGGCCGCGCACGTCGCCGCATCGTCGCGGCGACGGCGCGGCCACGTCACCGCGTATCGTGTCCGCGCGGATTTCTGTTTGATGGTGTGTACAACCATCAGACAGATATCTCCGAGCGGACATGTCCGCTGAAAACGGTCCGGCGGACCGTTTTCAGCAGACAGTCCGTCCGTGTTTATGAGGCCTAACTTCTCTGGTCTACAGTACAATAGTTTAGCTTTTTATTTTTTGCATCTCTCTTTAAACCCTATTTTATATGATAGGTGTTTTAAACATTCCCTGCTCTAAATCTAAACGTAAATTTAAAAAATGAGTATAGATATGCTGTAACTACCGGTATTAATCTTGTTTGTTTTTGTGCCAAAGCTTGTAACACAAAGGTCACTGTGCCTCTCTTTTTATTGTCAATGGCTCCAGCATTTTAGGTTTTTCCCAGTAAAAGATAAGTAAAATAAATAAAATATGTGTTTTGAAATGTAGTAGTTTGCGTTTCCTACACACAGAAATGGTATGTTGTTCCTGGAAAATAACCTGTATGTCAGACTCAGAGATATTTAGTACCCGTGGTTTACCACTTCCAACGGATGCCAGCTAGTTTCTCTAGACAGAAACATATACACTTACAATCTGGGACAGGGCTGCTTGCAAACATTGTAGTCTTATCACATAACAGGATCTGAAACTGTTAGAAAAAAACATAAGAACAAATGCATAAATCTACATTTACCTCAATCAATTTTTTACAGTAGCTTGCACACTAAAGTATTACGTCTGTATATCTAATATGTGTCCACTATGATTTAGTGCCCCAGAGGCCTCTGGTGTTTTTTATACTGTGTAACCAAACTCAAATTGGAATGCCAGAAAAAAACGTGGTAGTCTTTCTGGATCTGGTGGGAAAGGGTTATAACTTGTAATATGGGAAATGTCCCCCCACAGGAGGGGCTTTCAAGGCAGCAAGGGTAGAATGATTGTCGCAATACACTGATTAAAATTAAAAATCAATTTTTCTTTATTGACAATGAACATTTATTGTACAGATTACAGTTAAAATATGAGCTATGGTACAAGGGGTACGAGATCCAATACAAAAATGCAAACACAGTTTTGGACACAACATTATATGTCAAATTTTTTTGTTAGTATACAATTCTTGATGCGTTTCGACCCTTTCATACAGGGTCTTCTTGAGAGGCTTGGTTTGCTGTAAAGAGATTGCTTTTAACAATTCAAATTCTTTACTAAGAACGATTATTGATGCTTTGACAGAAAAATGGCATATAGTTACCAGTAAATGTATTGGAAGGAATCTCATAATCAGAGGTCCTCTGAAAAGCCTTCAGAGGATCCCACCTGCGTCCCGGTCACCCAGCGTGTACAGGAAAGGGCGTCACTGACCCGTATGTGGCTTACAAGGAGTCACACTAATTGGCGAAAACCCCTCAGGGTATCGTGTGCGAACGGGAATTTGGCACCTGCAGCAGATCACCAGGGATAACATTATGAAGCGTGTTAGGTATGCACACACATACGTTTAAAATTCATTATAAAATAATAGGGTGGGCAGTCACAAAATCTACCATGGCGCGTCTGTACTTATATTATGTAGAGCAATGTTAGACTATGCAAGATTATGTAATGATAGGAATTTTCTTAAAGTCGTATTGAGCTATATGTATTAATATATAGAAGTGCTAAATATACAATATAAATTAAGATGCCATGTGAGGAATGTGTGTGTGAAATGAATGCAACAGTATAAAAATTACCAAGACTTGGTGATGGTCAATAGTGTAAAAATGTGCCAAGGTGTGGGAAATCTTATGGAGTGGGGAATTGTGTATGTAGCAAACCCCCGAAGGAGCTGCTTTTGTTTGTTCAGTCTGTTACTCTGCCTTTCAACCCCAAAGAACTGTCCCAGCCCCTCTGGCACACCTAGCAATGTTATTAATGGAATAACTCCACAGGAATACACAACACATTTCCGTTTGTAGTTCACTTAAAGAAAAGCAAAGTTCAGGTTAACATTTGTCAGCCAAGACCTGTATAAGTACCCAGGACTTGGCTGAAACAGTTTAAAGAAACAATCAGGAACACTATGCAACCAATGAAAGCAATACGTAACAATATGCACAGATTAAACAGACTCCTCAACAACTTGTGGTGTGTGTGGGATGCTGTGGCTAAAGAGGAACCCCAGGTCGGCCTACGATACCTCTAGTACACACCCAGTGAAATAATCTCAAAATCCGTGGTGTGTCCCCTTTAAAAACAACCGCGGCAATGTCCAGGAAGCAAAGCTTTGCGTTTTATTATCTTCAGCGGCAATGTAGGAGCTCTGTGGACAATATTTGGATGTGGTATTCTATGAAAAGCATTTAAAGTTCCTGGGCAAAGCCCCCAACCAAATCCTGTACACAGTCAGCGGTCCTCCCCTGAGCAATCGATCAATGTTTTTTTATTAATACTGCCTCTGTTTTGCCCGTCTAGGTACTGCTTGTGCCCCTGTTGATCGCTTATGGTTTGTGGGTAAGAGAGACCTCCCTGTGTGGGCACTTCACTTGCCAGCAGCGTCCCTGATCATTCCCGGATGGTCGGATGTTGAGCGCGCATGCGTTTCATGCTGTACGTGACGTCATGATGTCACATAAATTCAACGAAAACGATGAAGGTTCATGGGACTTTCGTCCTCTGGAACGCCGAGGGAGCCACACGAGGAGTGCCACCATTGCGGAATCAACCCCCCTATCGAGTGAGTATGTGACGGAAGTGCAAGCACCTGCGGCAAACCCAGGGCACAACCCACTCAATTAATAGGTCTCCTATATAAATTCCAGAATGTCTGGGGACCATGAAATGATCCCCAGCATCACGTTTGGACGGTCTGACATCCCTTGGTGTCCCACATGTAAGTGTATCAACTCTCAAAGCACTTGCCTTGTTTAGCAGCCTGAGCATATTGATCACACATACCATTAAATTTTCTAAATTTCTACAACAGATCCGCTGACTCTCTTTGGCTCCCATTTTCCATCCTGTGGGGGGAAATTTCCCATATTGCATTATCAGGGGCGTGCAGCGCCACTCTTTCTCCCATATATGTGTCTTCCCCATTATACAGGGTTATAACTTGTTGCACGTCTACTTTTTGGGGATGTCTGCTCTTGTTTGTTGTGTGTTTGTTGGAACAAGAAGTGAGGGAATGAGAAATTAAACACTGACACATTTTACCTACTGCATATAAAAAATGTATATGAAGATAAATAATTTATACATTTTTTCCTATAATAACATAGCAAATATTCACTTTGGAATCGGTTTCACACTATTTAAGATGCTTTGTGCGGCTTCAGTAAGAGCTTTCCATAAAAATCTAGATGAGAATGTCCAAATCACCCCAGTTGGTTCCTTTGAATGTGAAGCAGCTGCTAATTTATACCCAGATATTCTGGGTTGAATAACTTCTCATCCTGTCAGAGAGTTCCAGGGGGAAACCTATATTTGCATTCATAGATTTGCTCTTTCCTTTATAACTTACAGGTTATGGCAGGGGAAAAGTTACGGTTATAGACTAGATCATCTAAAACATTTATCTTAAAAGTCAGCCCATGTCTTCTTACTAGAAAAAATGGGTTCCCCTGGGTGGACTTTTAAGGCAGTAATATATACAGGATATTGAGAGTAAAAAAATAGTTTTATTCACAATTGTACATATTTATCAAAAAAATGAAATATTGAATTAAAATATACAGTTCCAATGATTGTCACCATATAAGTAAATACATGAGGAACCTTCTTTACACCCGACGTGTTTCGGCGTAACCTTCTTCAGGTGTGTGAGAAGGACAATTAGTTAATGAATTATAAAGGATGATGAATATTTCATTGGATATGATTTTTTTTAAAGAATTGAAAATATTAACAGCAAGCTGGGTTCAATCATTGAGGTTGCCAGTCAAACAAGAAATGGGTATCAGGATATACAATTACGTGGAAAAAATCTACTGTCTCCATCCGGTATATGAAACAAAAGGTTACATGGATTATGGAACAAGAAAAGAGGGTCTGTTCCATGTTGGATATGTCTACTCTTTTCCATGAAATATGGGAACCGTGGATGAAATTTATGGGAATATCTTTTATCCCATAAAGGCTGTGGTGATATTTATATCCTTAGGACGATGTTGTTCGTTGGCAGGCAGGCTGCCATCTCTTTTTCCTTTTACTTTCCCCTGATCTTCTTTTTTTTTTTTTTTTTCTTTTCTTCTCTTTTTCTCTTCTTTTCATTGATTGTTATTTGATTTGATAATTTTGTTTTTTACACGAGGATAACATCCTTGTTATTTCTCATTCTCAGAGTGTTATGTTTAGAAAAAAAAAAAAAAAAAGATATATATAAACATTTGTATTAGCCTATGTTTAGGTTATCAAAAGATTCCACCAAATTTTTGGGGATGTTAGGTATGTTAAGGGTTTTGAAAATATATATTTACAGATACTGGTGGGTATTGGTGATAATTATTGGAGGGAGGGAAGGGGGATTGAAAGGTTTGCTTAACCTCTTGGACACAGACAGTTCCCAGTGGGGGTGTCAGAGAGGTCATTGTTATCCAGAAATCCTGTCCTTTATTCGTTCCATGAAATTAGACCCAGTACACACATGGGGTTTTTTATTGTGTGACAACAATAAGCCTAAGGAATTATATAGTATATGGAAATATCCTTTTATTTATTTAATTATAAATTATTGGTTATACCTAGCTTTTCTTTTTAACTATTACAATCTGTTATACTCTCACCGTATGGTGATAGCATATGATATGGCTGTATATGATAGTCAGTTTCTATGACAAGACCATCTTCTATGTAAAGCAATGCATTGGATTTATTATTTTCTGTGTATTACTGAATTGTATACTGCTGTTATAGTACAAATGTATGTACTTTTATTGAAAATAAACTTAAATTTGAATGAAAAAAAAAAAGGATATACAATTAATGCAAGTTTGAGAGGGACATTTATAAGGAACAAGTGTTCATCCCGTTAGGGAGAAATTATTCCAAAGATCGAGAAGCCGGTGGATCGGCCAGAAGAGATATACTGGGACTAGGATGGAGGTCCCTGATTATATGAGATCCGCAACAGACCTAATAATGTCCGCTGTCAAACAGTATACTGTATTATTGACAGGATCAACCTCACACCTTGACAATCCAGCAAAGAAAGCCCCTCTAGAGCCACCTGTACACAGCAGAAGTGAGCTGAGATTGTCGGCTCACTGCAGCTGAAATCAGCCCAAAGCCCTGATGGCCACCTGTCATCACCAACCAGCATGGAGCTTGGGGTGGAGATGTCGGTGTGGCCAGTCTGCAAGAGTGTACTGGAGGAGGAGAGGGAATGTCCACTATGGGGGACACAATGAAGGAGATAAGGCACAGGGTGGAGAGGCAGCTGGAGGACTGTGCTGCACCTTGTAGGGCCCCTCTCTGTTACCGACCTGCAGTTTGAGAACCAGAGGCTGTAGGAGCAGGTGGAAGAACTCTGCTGTCATGTGGAACTGTGGAAACACTGAGCCGGGTGGCAGAACTGACAGACCAGGTACTCCGTCCATGTGTTGCTAGCTGTGTCTGGCAAGGAAGCTCAGGTCAATTCAATGAGGGAAGAACACACATCATGTGGGGGTATAGTCTATACAGGGCAATGTGTGCAGGAAGTACTGGCAAAAGGCTCCTTAGAGGTGAACTTTTTCCCAGGACTGACCTACAATGTCTTGTTCTTTGCTGTTATTCTGTATGGCTTTAGCCAAAGAACAAGGCTTTGTTTCCTCATGTCAGTCCCACTACTCTAAAGGCTGGAAATCAAATGAACTCATAAATGCTAAACTGTTCGCTACTGGGAGGAGTGATCAAAAAACAATAGAGATGAAGAAGGCACGGATGCTCAAAATGATTATATTTGGAGAAAAGAGGTCCTTGCACAGAATGTTCTCCTGTACAGCATACTCTCCAGCAGGTCACCAGACAATATAAACCACAGTATTAAAATCACAAAATAGCACAAAAGTGCTTAGGAAGTCACTCCAAATTCGAAAATAGTCATCAGAAATGGGTGTTACCTGCCTTAGATGAGTTCCTACTGCAAAGGAGTGCCTAGGTATTCCGCACATGACAGATACACAAAAACTTTTCATCAGGATTTATCATGGCACTATATAGGCCCAATTAACATTATAAAATATTTCTTATAAGACCGTCAAACTTCACTTTTGAGATATAGCTGCACTATAAGTAAACCATGCCAAGTCTCTTGCTATCCCATCTAACAGTCCTTCTATGTAGACACTGCCTTATTCTCTTGATTGCTCCCTCTCTCTGGAACTCCCTAGATAGCAGCTGTGAAAACTGTAAATCTGATTTTAAGGCTGGGTTTACATTGTTGCGTAAATGTGTGAAAACATGTTGGTGAGCTGCCGTGCCTTTTATTCTTAATCCCCCTAAGGCCCCTTTCACACAGGAAGGATCTGTGATGATCCGCCCTATGAACCTCTGCTTGCTCAGCGGGGATCACTTTGTTGATCCCCGCTGAGCCGGCGGATGACGGGGCGGTCCCCGCACACTGTGCAGGGACCGCCCTGTCAGATCTTCGCTCTCCCCTATGGGGACACCGTCTGTCCGTGTTCACCCGATCCGCAGATGGATAGAAAAATAGGGTTTTCCCCCTTCTGCAGAATCGGAGGATTGCGGACCCAGGTGAGATCGGGTGTCAGCAGATGTTCATCCGCTGACACCCGCAATCTCATTGGGATCAATGTATGTCCCTTTTTCATCCGTACACGGATTGATGAAAAAGCAGACATACGGTCCGCCCGTGTGAAGAGCCCTTACACATCTTGCCAACAAACCACAATACATGGTACTACGTTACCACGCACTACCTTTTTTGGTGTCTTGGGTGTATTAAGTAACCCACTCAAATTAATAGATTTGCTAAGTACAACACACATGTGTTAACACCCTGCAACAATGTAAATCCAGAATTAAAAGTAACGTTAGACTGTACACAGTCTGATTGAACATGGTGACATAATCCTTCATTTCCTGATTGACTGGAATCAATTTTTTTTCCTAAATGAAAATTCCAGCCAATTGCAAAGGAGAGATGTGCATTGCACAAAGAAATTTCACAGCTGCTATCTAAGGATTGATAAAGAGCTGTGAGGCCGCGTACACACGGTCGATCCATCCGATGAAAATGGTCCGACGGACCGTTTTCATCGGTTCACCACTGAAGCAGACCAATGGTCTGATGTGCGTACACACCATCAGTTCAAAAACCGATCGGGTCAAAACACATGAAGTTCAATGCTTCCAAGCATGCGTCGACTTGATTCTGAGCATGCGCGGGTTTTGAACTGATGCTTTTGTGTACTATCCATCGGTTTGGACCGATCGGTCAGCGGTCCATCGGTTCGATTTTAAAGCAAGTTTTAAAATTTTGGTCCGAAGGACCAAAGACTGATGGGCCGTACACACGGTCGGTTTGGACCGATGAAACTGAACTTCAGTCCATTCTCATCGGTTTTGACCGATCGTGTGTACACGGCCTGACATGTGTAAGAGAGCAATACCAAGCTTACTACAGTCTCTCTGCTCAGGTATTTCTATATACAGTAGCTATATGGGATTTCAGATTCCTTGCGATGACAAAACAAACCATATACAGTCACAGTCAGGCAGCTCATACTAAGATTTTATGAACAAATGGGTCCATTGCTACCTAAGTGCTTATGCTTTATTCTTACAGTCCTCATGGGGTTCATTAACCCCTTGGCCTCCGCATGATTTACCCCCCTTCCCGACCAGGCCATTTTTTTGCGATACGACATTACTTTTCTTTCACTGACAATTGCGTGGTCATGTGACACTGTACCCAAATAAAATGTATGTCCTTTTTTGAGTCCATGGTACCTGTTGCTGGGTTCCCGCTGTGTGTGTGCTTACAGGTGGAAGTGAGCTGCCGGCAGTGGGCATGTGCGCGCAATACACGGAAGAGTCGGATCATGTATATATACACTTAATCCAGTGCACAGCTGCTGCCCTGTAGCAGTAAAACTGCTGTAGGGTGGTCAGCATCTTTTTTCACATTCAGTTGAGTTTTAGTGTGAGCTTCATTTATCAGCAGTAAGGCTGGATTCACACCTATGCATTTTTTGTGCTTTTTGCATTTTGCAGATTTGCACTGTAGTCCATTTAACATGGTTTCTTATGGAACACGTTCTGTAGTGCAAATCTGCAAAATGCAAAAAGCACTAAAACTGCATAGGTGTGAATCCAGCCTTATCTAAATCCAAAACATTTTTTATTATATAGCAGTGATGGGCTAGAACCCCTGAAACCTCTGTGAGGTTTTTAATGCTGGATATGTCTCTACTATGGAGATCCACTCTCTCTTTTATCCCTAGTGACTAATGTCACTGGGACTGAAAAGGAAATAAATTCTCATGTTTTGTTGGGGAAATCTTCCATAGGGTACTCTTGTTCCAATGACAACTAAAGCCTCGTACACATGGTTTGATTGTTGGAAGGGGATTGTCTGTTGACAGACTGTTATCCTAAAATCTTACTGTTAGTACGCTCCTTTTGACAATTGTTGTCCAAATTTCAGCCAACAAATGTTGGATAACAGGCTAGTAAATTTCGGCGAACAATGGCTCCACGTCTGATTTTCATATGGTCAGTACACAAATCAGTCACACGAAAGTCAAAAGTACAAACTTGCATGCTCGGAATCAATGCTCACCAAATAGTGGCGCTCAAGAGCTGAAATTCCACGTAGCACGGCACTACTTTCGTGTTTGTGGCACGACAATTGTTTACCGTTAGCATGCAAGACAAGATCCTGGCACACGCCCTTTTGACAAAAATCACACGCTCAGTTGGACAAAAATCGTACAGTGTGTACGAGGCTTTGGAGGGCAGTTACCTCACTTTCGAGAGATTTCTTCTCACTTCGTGTTGTGTCTGTCTACGGGGCAGGAGGTAGAATGATATCTACAATGGAAAACAGATGTGAAAATAATAATATTAAAAAAAAGCAAACCAAGGTTTTAACTATTTTCTACTCTAATCCAAAATGGGAAAAAAAGTCTAGACACTCGAAAAATGGCCCGCTCACGCTATATGAGCCTCAACAACTGCATAAGGCCTTAAGGCAGTGGCTCTCAACCGTCTAGTGCCGTGACCCATTGATAAACTTTCCCAAGTTGTGAGGACCCCTAACAGTAAAATTATTTTCGTAGCGTGGGTTGTCAGCACCCAAGGCAAGACAAATAATTTACACCCTTAACCTGCGGACATTTAGCTCTTCCTGAGTCCTTTTAATGGCAACTATAATTACAGGTAGTGTTGCTGTCTCCAGCTTCAGTGTCCCCGACTTTGTGGTGTCTCGTAGCAGTGACACTTATGCTGAAATCAAGAGATAGGGTCTCCTCCAGCCCCTCCCACTTCACATTCCTCACCAGTCAGCTGACCTCTAGTCTCTGCCCCCCAGCCATGCCGTGAACTGAATGGGCGCCTGCGAAGAGGCTGAGTGGGTGGCCGCGGGCTCCGGGAACAGCGCAGCTGGGCGGCCACAGGCTCCAAAGACTGCCCTGCTGGGCGGCCGCAAAAAGGCTGGGAGAGCGGTGCGGGCCTCAGGAACAGTCCAGGATGCAGTGACCGATGCAGTGACCCCTGCCAAATCTTTATTCGACCCCCGAGGGGGTCCCGACCCCCAGGTTGAGAACCACTGCCTTAAGGGAACACAGTTAACAATTTTTTAATAAACTACAAGTAATTTTAGCACTGCCAGAACATAGAAAGCCTAGTTGTTTCTGTTTTGCTGCCTTTTTACTGCAATCATGCAAATGATCCACATTGGCAGTATCAGTGGAAACAGGGAGTCCTAGCAGTAGCATTCACAACTGCAACACTTAACAGAACTGATTAATATAGTAAGCAGAGATCAACACAACTGATTTCCACATGCAGGAGGGGACATCAAACGTTCAGCACGAATGAATACATTGATTGTGAGCCATCGTTTGTTGATAGCGCCTCTTTTGTTAATCGTTACAGATGCCACATGTTGACTTTTATTAAACAAATGTGTCATTCTGATATAAATAAATACTTCAGTCATATTCAAATCACATCAAATACATCTTAGCTTAATTGCTGAAAAGCAAACAGCTTGCCTTTTCAGGAAATGTAACTTGAAAATATTATAAAGCCAAGTCTCTTTTTCTCATAGTTATGTTAATTACATTTTGCACATGTCCTCATTAGCTACTGCTGCAATTACTGTAAGATTCTCAAGAAAATTCTATGTAAATACCAACAATCAAAATATTTACAAAAAGTGAATTGGGAAATTTGTTGAAAATAGCAAGAACAGACAAAAACTATCTAACATACATACTGAGCAGATGGTTGATTGATGGTTGATGCCTAAAAGATTCCTTAAAGCGGTCCTCCACCCTAAAGTGGAGTCCCGCTGATCGGAACCCTCCCCCCCTCCGGTGTCACATTTGACACCTTTCAGGGGGGAGGGGGGTGCAGACACCTGTCTAAAGACAGGTATTTGCACCCACTTCCGGCCACACGCTACGGGCGAAAGACGGGCATTCCGTCACATCCCGTCTGTCGCCCGTTGTGTGCTGGGAACACTCGGCTCCCAGCACACAGCGTGTGAGCCAATCGGCGGGCGCAGCGCGACTCGCGCATGCGCCGTAGGGAACCGGGCAGTGAAGCCGCAGCGCTTCACTTCCTGGTTCCCTCACCGTGGATGGAGGGGGGAGCAGCAGGGTGACGAGCGATCGGCTCATCCTCTGCTGCGATCACCGCTGGACTCCAGGACAGGTAAGTGTCCTTATATTAAAAGTCAGCAGCTGCAGTATTTGTAGCTGCTAGCTTTTAATATATTGTTTTAGTGGCACATCCGCTTTAAAGTGATATAGCCACTGAATCTCTTATTAGTTCCCCACCAATGAATCAGACACATTGATTGATTAATTGATTTTTGAGCTTAGTTAAATTAAGTCAAATACCCACTGGAGAGTGAGCCAGTACTTATGTTTATTTATTTATTTCAGGTACTTATTTAGCGCTGTCAACTTACGCAGCATTCACATCAGTCCCTGCCCTCAAGGAGCTTACAACCTACGGTCCCTAACTCATATTCATACATACTAGGGCTAATTTAGACAGGATTCGATTAACCTACTAGCGTGTCTTTTAATTCTATGTAAAAAAAATTATATTACTCTACAGCAGGCATGTCCAAAGTCCGGCCCGGGGGCCAATTGCGGCCCGCATTCTGGTTTAATGTGGCCCCCCTGGTAATTTGGATATATACTGTATTTATTGGCACTACCTCGCATGGGACAGAGAGGCGGGATGAGTGCCGTCAGATTACATACAGGAGAATCTCCTGTTTACTCTGCGATGTCTGTAATAGGAAGTCCCGTCTCCTAGGCTGCCATTGGATGACTGTTCTGTCTATCGTAGGAGGCGGTACTTTGTATTAAAGAGGCTGCCGTGTAAACAGGAGATTCTCCTGTATGCAATCTGTTGGTGCTAGTCCCACCCCCCTCCCTGTCCCATCCGAGGCTGCAGATGGGCATCGATCAGGCTGCACTGATGGCAATGGTGAGGCTGCATTCATGCCAAAGGTGAGGCTGCATTCAGAGGCTGCATTTATGGCAATGGTGAGGCTGCATTTATGGCAATGGTGAGGCTGCATTCATGGGCACTGATTAGGCTGCTTTTATGGGCACTGACCCTTATTTTGCTTCACAGTTCTTAATTTAAAATTGGTTTTTTTTTGTCTGAAACTTACTTCTTAAAGTGAAGGTGCATGTTATACACCGATAAATACGGTATATCCAAATAACACGCCCAAGCTCATCTCTTCACCACACACAGCCACAAAGGCAAGAGAAGTCTTGTTGGACAGTGTATTAGTGCTCAGACGTACACACTTAAACCGAATTTTAATGATTCAAAGAATTTCAAGCAAAATGGTCGGCCCTCACGCATGTTCACTTCATCAAATCTGGCCCTCTTTGAAAAAAGTTTGGACACCCCTGCTCTACAGTGTCAATATCAGATGCATACCGTATGATTTTTTTTGTAATCTTCCCAAAAATAATACTTTAGCAGAAATAAAACACTTGTAAAATTGCACGCATTCCCAACCTGCCGAGAAATGCGCTGCAATTTAGCAGATGTGTGGGGGTTGCCATTAATTCTTATGGTACCCCAACATATTGCTAACCTCAGAAAAAAAAATTGTGCACACTAAACCACGTGGTGCCCCAGCACCATGCGATTCAGTGCGGTATGATTTCAAACAGGGTCAGGGACTACATTCCCCACATTTCTCATTGGTAGGGCAACCCACAGGTCGTACAGGGGAACCGTGCCTTAGTAAAAAATTTTAACTAGTGTGGCAGAGCGAGGCTCTGTCCCAATAAAAATTGTGTTAAAATGGACACAGGGTATGCACACTTGCTGAGTGCAACTCTACAGAGCGTAGATGTGGACTGGAGAAGACTGCTGGTGCAGCTTTCTCCAGGTTTTGGTACTGAGTCATGGGGCTCTGTAGTTTGGAGATTCCACAGTGTCTGGGGTGGGACGGAATCTCCAACCCTGTATCCAGACTTTGTGATTACCAGCAGGGTGTGTGCTCAGGTGAGCACAGCCCTTATAATGAGAGTGTGCTAAGACCTCATAGCTCCCAGTTGGAGACAGCTCCTGGAAGAGACAGGAGGTCTCCAGAAGTCAGAGAGGCTGTAGGAGACAGCCAGAAAATTGGTAACTGCAAGAGGCAGAGCTATAGACGCTGAAGGGAAGCCGCCTATGTTGAGGAGTCCGCTGGTCTGGGTGACCAGGATAAAGTGCAGAAGTACTGCTACAGAGAGCCAGTTGGGCTAGTATTTTCTGTTTGCATTTGGTGGAGAAGAACCCCCTGCGTGGGAAACCTTTGATTGAACTTTTTATTTTTGCCTTTTTAATAAAAATGGGATACCATGCCCTTAAAACATAGTTCCTGACTGGTGTGAATCACTGAAAAAAACACATACCACGAGAGTTAACAACACCCAATCTTACACTAGTTAAATAAGAATTGAGCAGAACTAAATAGTAACAACTAATGCATGCAATAATAACACTTGATCACTTCAAGATAATGCATAGAGGAAAAAGTCCACAACATAACTGAGTAAAGTCTCGTAATGAGTGGTCATCAACATTCAAGTGGGAATTAAGATTAATGTCTAAAAAATTGTTTAAATGTAACTCCACTTTCCTGAAAAAAATAAAAATGTAAAAAATATATATATAGCATATACAATTGCTACATAAGCCATACCTGTAACTAAACTCCTAATTTTCAATTTGAAGCTGCTGTCATTTTCTGTAAATGCAAATTGGCAACATTGTTGGTGAACAGAACATCCCCAGAAATGTACTTTTCTGCTTGTAATTTGCTCAGTTGATGTTTTCCTGAAGTGTGCACTAAAATTCAAGTCATGTTTCAGGCACTCCCTGCAATAGAAATGCTAGTTTTGATGAGATACTCCCCAACGGCTAAATAGTTCTAAAGGGATGCCAACCCTGCAGCTTTTCTCCCTCTTATTCAGAACATGATCTATTAGATTGTAAGCTCTTATGAGAAGTGTCCTCTTAACCCTCTTGTATTTTATTGACTTGTAACTGTACTGTCTCCCTTTATATATTGTAAAGCACTGTGTAAACTGTTGGTACTATATAAATCCTGTATAATATAATAATAATAATAATAATAATAATATATCCAAAATGCATAGTGATGCAAACTGCTTTTCCTTCAAAATAGATACAGATAGCAATCTGCAACAAAGTTTTGTAAGATTCCTGCAATGTACATTGATTTCCCAGAAGGAAAATAAAAATTCTCAACAAAAGGGTTACCCTTTAAAGACTGCATGGTTAAACCCACAGCAGTTGCAGGATGTTCCTGTTGTAATATTACTTCCCATCTTTGTATGAACATTAACAGGGTTGAGTGGAGTGATTTTGATGAAATTGTCAAATTAGCTTTAAATTTCATACTGCAGACTGCATAGATGAAATTTGCTTTAAAAGTGCTGACATGGTGATCAAAGGACTAACGTGTATGTCAACCTTACTAATTGAGATTTAGCATTAATTGGTATCCTCAGCACCACATTCCTGACAATGAGTACAGAAAAACATGGACTTTTAAGGTACTTTGACTTCAACCTTAGGAAAAAAAACAATAAACATCATTCATTAAAATCATTTATGTTTTATAAGCATACAAAAATCCCCCAAATTATTAAATAGAGTACTACACATCAGTACTGATGTATATTTCTTTTACTATGTTTTGCGATTTTAATAGGCTTTAAAATAGATATTATTTTAATGAAGGATGTTTATTGTTTTTTTCCCAAGGTTGAAGTCAAAGCACCTTAAAAGCCCCACACTTTTCAGTTTTTTTAGTCAGTGTATGTAAACCTTAAAACTCATAAGCCCTTAAATAAAGATATTTAAAGTATACAAATAAAAACAAGTTCTATATACAGCATAAGTACCTTATAATGCACATTTTAAAAAACATTAAAAAAAAAAAACACATGACCACTTCTCAGTTTTTTTTTTATACTTATCAACTGCAAGTTTTATTAATTTGTTGCCCATTTCTAAAGAAGGATAAGAAATAATTAAAAAATAAAAATAAATGAATCCAATTCCAAGGCAAGGATTTTTGCATCCAAGGAATGGGGTGTGGAGACTGCTTGTGAGGTTTGGCAGTTTCCACGACATCACATAATGAGAGAGCTGTTATTGTCCAATGGGACAGCAGCTTACATGACAAGTGTTTCTGCATATGTCTGTTAATGCTACCCTGGGTCTGATGATATGTAGAGAAAGCTTGATATTATACAGCAGGCTGGCAGGATCAACACTTGCATTTGGGCTTCTTTATAATACAAATAGTTTACCAACACATACTATATGCTGAAATGTATCGTGGACATAAGAGTTGATTGAAATAAATGTTTTTTAGGTTTGTTTAATTTTTAATAATATACAACATAATGTTATTTTTTTTTACAAAATATGGGGCCCAGTTCATCTTAGTAGTTTCTATCTTGACATGCAACCGGACCTCTGACTACCAGAAGTGCCAATCGGTGCCTAACCTGGTTGTAGCCTAGGCTGATTTTCAAGCCCTGAGCTAAGACTAGCTATAGAATCCCAGACCAGAAGTTAACTAAAATAACAGGAGCTTCCTATAAACTCTATTGCAATAAACAGGTTCACCAACTAAAATACTGGAAGGTGACCACTACATATGTACAGTAGGGCAGATCGAGCTATCTGGCACCGTGCCTGTGAGATAATATTAATAATGACATAGATGCTCTGTCTGTCACAGGGATTTATAAACATACTCAAGAAGCTATGGGCAGCTGCAGTTAACATATTTGACATACAAATACTTTCATAATAGTCTCTTCTGGTCTGTATTTAACAGCATGGACAAGGTATGTGGCTGAGACTTTTTCTCTCTCCCCACTTAATTCTTCTGGTTTTTTTTTCTTGGAGTGGAGGTATGTAAGATCATCCATCTATTATAAAAAGGGCTACAGACATTAGTGCAATTTGTTTTGGTTAAAGAATAAGTTCTCCCTTAAAAAAATTTAAATAACGGCACAATTTTTTGTAGGTAAAAAATGGAATGCAATTAGCTAAAAAACATTCTGGCTTTACAACCACTTTAAGTCAGTATGTAGTATATGAAAATCTCAATAAGCTGGTTATGATCAATACAACTTAGTTGTAAATTCTCTGCAGTGTCTATTTTAGATGTAAATGTAAATGTAATGTATTGAACTAACTTAAATATCGAATTAAATATGTGTTTGTTACCATATTAAATTCACATTTGTGGTCAAATCAGCGCCTGTGGTGATATCTTGGCAATTTACTTGTAGCGCCTGTGTACTTTCCGTACAGGTGCTATGTAAAATTTAATGGGGGGATGAGAGAGTTACATTGCTCTCATCCATGTTGATCTATTTAAATTGGGCTGCTGCCAGCCCTGGACTGTCCTGTGGGTTTATTCTGTGTTCCAAAGATACAGTTCCTTCTTTGGATAACAGGTGGCACCAGAGGGGTCCAGGCGGAGGCGCCTTTCTCCAGCAGCCAATCAGAGCAGTGTTTTCCTCGCGGGGCATGCTGGGGGAGGGTATTTCTGGGGCGGAAGCCATTCTGTGGGGTTTTCGCGCGTTCCTGGTTCGAGGTGCGGCACCCACCTTTAGGGTGTGCGCACATCACGGGCCCCCGGCGATATGGCCTACCAGGACCCGGGCGCACGTGCTACTCCTGACTCTGGGCCCTCATGGCCCGGAGCGACTAATGCTGCATAGGGACCCCAGTGACTTACTGGGTTCCCACTTTCTAGGAGGAGGATCCCAAGCGAGTTATGCTGTTCGGTGGGGAGTCGGTCTGAGGTGAACCCGGAGGCAGGTGATCCAACAGGGCTTAGATGATCCATCGGAGATCTGGGTGGCTGGACACTGACAGGTTGTATGCTGCAAACTGTTAGTCGGTGACCCCAAATAGAGGAAGACTACCTGAGGGAGATTCAGGCAAATTACTAACTGAGAGGATTAGCTCCATTTTCCATGTCCCTGAGTCTAAGGCCTGTGGCAGGGGGCTACACTCATAATCCTGTTCCTATTGAGCCAAGTCGGTGGCAGAGACTTGTTCCTTCTCAACGGTTCCGAGTGACACCCTGGCTGCCAGGCCTGTGAGAGAGACCTGTCCAGGGGCACTATACCCACTCCGGCTGGAGTGGCGACGAAGCAAGAGTTATCATTGGAGGCAGGACTGCTTCCGTTATCCATAGCCTGAATCTGCAATTTCTTCTTTCACCAACCTTTCTCCCTTTATCTACCTCGAGTTGACTGTTGCTCATGTTGGACCAGTAATAAAAGCACAGAAAACGTCACCCTGTTGTCTGGAAATTCCGTCATTACTCTCATCATCATCCCTAGACACATCATAGAGGTAACATAACATGCCATCCCAATCTAACCAGCGGCTCCTGAGGGGGTAGCGCTACATACTGTATATTAAAAAAAAACTCACCTATAAATATCAATCTTAATTTTGTGCTATCATACAGTATCTTGTTATTGATTTTTAAAAAAAAAAAATATATATATATATATATATATATATATATATATAAATATATATATATATATATATATATATATACATATAACTGATTCCTGCTTTAAACCAAATTCCTATTTACGCATGTCATAGAATGGTCGCACACTGGTAAAGTCACCTTTTAAATGTCTTATCAAAAGCTAACGTAGCAGGAGTAAAACTGACCCCCTTAGATGCGTTTTACTCCTCCCACAGAATATATATATATATAAGAAAAAAAATGTGTGTGCACATGGCATAAGTCACAGAGGGAATCATGATAAGTATTATGTGTGGAAAGAGTCATTGGCCCAGATTCTGAAATGAGATACGACGCCGTATCTCCAGATACACCGTCGTATCTCTAAGTTGCGCGGTCGTATCTATGCGCCTGATTCTTAGAATCAGTTACGCATAGATTTCCCGTAGATCTGACTGGCGTAACTGTGTTACACCGTCGTATCGTAAATGCATATTTATGCTGGCCGCTAGGTGGCGCTTCAGTCGAATTCCGCGTCGAGTATGCAAATTAGCTAGATACGCGAATTCCCGAACGTACGCCCGGCCGACACAGTACATTTGCGCCGCTTACTTTAGGCTTTTCCCAGCGTAAAGTTGTCCCTGCTATATGAGGCATAACTGCGGCGTACCAATGTTAAGTATGGCCGTCGTTCCCGCGTCGAAATTTGAAAATTTTACGTTGTTTGCGTAAGTCGTCCGTGAATGGGGCTGGACGTCATTTACGTACACGTCGAAACCAATACGTCCTTGCGGCGTACTTTGCAGCAAAGCACACTGGGATATTCCATGGACGGCGCATGCGCCATAAGTGCAAAACGTCAATCACGTCAAGTCACAGCACATTAACATAAAACATGCCCCCATGTTCAACATTTGAATTAGGCGGGCTTACGCCGGCAGATTTACGCTACGCCGCCGCAACTTACGGAGCAAGTGCTTTGAGAATACAGCACTTGCACGTCTAAGTTGCGGAGGCGTAACGTAAATCGGATACATTACGCCACCGCCGCAAAGATACGCCGTTCTACGAGAATCTGACCCATTCTTTTTAACAAAAACAATTATCCTTTTTATTCCCCCATTTCTGCCCTTGATACATGAAATTAAACATCTGAATGCTGTCTACAACAAAAATAGTTCTAAAATATATTTCTTCTTTCATTTTTAAATATGAAGCCCAGTGAGATATAATGTTGTGTTTGTTAAACCTGAACTCCAGGATAAGCAAATACAGTATTGTCTAAATACAATAGGCATGTATATTTTAACTTAAGCATTATGCATTGTGTAAGGCCCCTTTACTCAGAGCTGAATAAGTCCAAGCGGATCCACTGGTCAGATGGAAATGGACTTCATGTCCATTTCCATCCGAATGTCATCCAATCCACCCAATGGATGGTGAAGGCATCCCCATCCATCTGTTTTTAGCGGATCAGATCAGATGCCAGCGGGTGTCCGTTGACATTCGCTGCCCCATAGAGAACAATAGGTGGTCTGATCGGGCCCCTCTGAAAAACCGACAGGCAGACCAGTGGCGACTGGTGCTCAAAATTTTTGGGGGGGCGCAAAGGAAAAAAAAAATGTGCAGTCTCACTGTGCCCAAACGCAGCCACTGTTACATGCCATCAAACGCAGCCACTGTGCCATCAATTTGCACCACTGTGCCATGCCATCAAATGCAGCCACTGTGCCATCAATTTGCACCACTGTGCCATACCATCAAATGCAGCCACTGTGCCATCAATTCGCACCACTGTGCCATGCCATTAAACGCAGTCACTGTGCCATGCCATTAAACGCAGTCACTGTGCCATGCCATCAAATGCAGTCACTGTGCCATCAATTTGCACCACTGTGCCATGCCATTAAACGCAGTCACTGTGCCATCCATTGTCACCACTGTGCCATGCCATTAAACGCAGCCACTGTGCCATACATTGTCACCACTGTGCCATGCCATTAAACGCAGTCACTGTGCCATCCATTGTCACCACTGTGCCATGCCATTAAACGCAGCCACTGTGCCATACATTGTCACCACTGTGCCATGCCATTAAACGCAGCCACTGTGCCATCCATTGTTACCACTGTGCCATCCATTGTCACCACTGTGCCATGCCATTAAACACAGCCACTGTGCCATCCATTGTCACCACTGTGCCATCCATTGTCACCACTGTGCCATGCCATTAAACGCAGCCACTGTGCCATCCATTGTCACCACTGTGCCATCCATTGTCACCACTGTGCCATGCCATTAAACGCAGCCACTGTGCCATCCATTGTCACCACTGTGCCATCCATTGTCACCACTGTGCCATGCCATTAATCACAGCCACTGTGCCATACATTGTCACCACTGTGCCATACATTGTCACCACTGTGCCATGCCATTAAACGCAGCCACTGTGCCCTTTAATGGTCGCCGCTGTGCCAATTGTCCCCACTGTGCCCTGTAAATTGCTTTCTCCCCCCCCCTGCCCGGCACTTACCTTTACTGGTTTTAGGCATCCACGTCCCACGATGTCTTCTCCCGCCCTCGATGACTGACAGGCGTCTCAGCCAATCAGGTTACCGTTAGCCAGAACCGGCCAACCTGATTGGCTGAGACGCCTGTCATCTTATTCAAGGGGCGTACAGTCTGTGCGCTCCGAGAATAAGCTTCCGGGACCCAAGGGCTGTATTGGGAAAGCCTATCAGAGCTGTTGGCTTTGATAGACATTTCCGTACAGCCAACCAGCTGGCATTATTCAGATGGCCGGACATTGAGCGCCGACCATCTGAATAACAGCGGCAGCGGCGAAAATAACATAGATTCGTGCAATGCATGAATCTATGTTATTTGACTCAGTGGCGGTGAGAGCCAGAGGGGGCGGCGCTCCAGCGCCCTCTATGGACGAACCGCCACTGAGGCAGACCCAATTGATCCACTGGTGTGAAAGAGACCTATTTCTACTAGATCTGTGTAGTAATCCTAAAACTTTTTCTTTGTGCAAGAACTTCCTGTAATGAAGACCAGCCCCCACTGCTCTTTCTCATTGTGTAGTTTTCTGCAGGCAACCTGTGGTGGGTGGGGCCTACTGGGTCCCTCCCATAGTTCTGCTACCCGCACAGGTGTGTAGAAGTTAATAACTGGGTTTGCAAAGACATTTAGAACAGACAAAATGGATTTAATTCTGGGGTAACTAATGTGGAATATATTTTAAAAAGGTATTTGTCTGCAGTTCAGCTTTAATGTTGTGTTTATATACCCACTTGCCTGTACTAAGTCTGGGGTGAGACGTTTTGCTGTCTTCCACTTTTGGAATCTCTCTGTTTTTCTCAATATCATCTCTATACTGCACACTTTCTTCTTAGTAAAGGTGCTGCAGATTCTTTTGTCTGCCAGATCGTGTTGACTTTTACTAGATAGCCGATAAATCTCAACAGGTCTCCAGCTTTCCCCATCATCACTGTGGTTTCCAGCATAGCTCTGTAGATCAGCAGGAGGAAGTCTTAAATGAGGTGCAAGCCAGTTCTGAAACCTGACATAGGTGAGACAAACACCAGGCTATGATTAGGATGACTGTATTACTGATTATATTTCAAGACAAAAATACATTTCAAAAACAAATTTACATTTTTCTTGTTTGAATTTAAAAAGTCAGGAATTATCACAATTAGCACAACGACTACAATAATTACTGGAATTAGGCAACATATACAACATACTTTTTTTTAAAACAGCCAGTAAATAAATGTGTAATGATAATTTGAAATAGGTTATTAAAATTAGGCTCAATTCAATACGCTATAACAATTGTTACTTGCCATTTAAAATGTTGAAAAAAACAGTTACATGCTTGAAAACACCTGATCATTATGGCAAAACATGCATATGTTATAGCTTTGTGCATAAAGCCTACTCTTCCTTGTTGTGCCTTACTAACTCACAAAGCCACCTAGTCACTTTTTTATATTTTAACATAAATACAGTCAGAGGCGTTGCTAGGTCCTTCAAAAGATCTGGGGCTAGAGCCCATAGCAAAGTAAAGAAAGTCATATGCTTGGGCAGGCATACACATGTATATAATATGTGTGTGTGTGTGTGTGTGTGTATAAAATATTGTTACATATCTGAGTGCGGATCCCCCCTTACATCAGGGTCCCCAGAGAGCCCCTTCCTTACATCAGGGTCCCCAGAGAGCCCCTTCCTTACATCAGGGTCTCCAGAGAGCCTCCCCTGACATCAGGGTCCCCAGGGGACCTCCTCTTACATCAAGGTCCCCAGAGAGCCCCTTTCTTACATCAGGGTCCCAAGAGAGCCCCCCCTTACATTAGGGTCTCCAGAGAGCCTCCCCATATATCAGGGTCTACAGAGAGATCCTTCCTTACATCAGGGTCCCCAGAGAGCCCCCCTATACACCAGGGTCCCCAGAGAACCTCCTCATACAACAGAGTCCCCAGAGAGCCTACCCACAAATCAGGGTCCACAGAGAGCCCCTTCCTTACATCAGGGTCCCCAGAGAGTCCCCCCTTGCATCAGAGCGGAGGGGTAAGGGCAGATAAGAGAGAGGGGGTGGATGAAAAGGGGTGAAAGAGAGAGAGGGGATGTCTGAGAGGGGATAAGGGAGGGTGAGAGAAAGTGGGGTGGATAAGAGGGGGTGAAAGAGAGAGGGGGTAGGAATGATAGACACCCCTAGCCCTGCCTGCAGTCCTTACTGTCCCAGCCCCTGTCTGTGTGGGTAGGCGTGTGGGATCCACCTACCTCCTACCCATCCTCGGTCAGCCTGTTTTCTTCCTGCTCCAGGACAGTCACAGTGAGCTGGAAGAGGAGGTTGGAGAAGGAGTGCAGGCTCTGGGAGGCACCGGGGATGCTGCTCAGGGTGGCGGTGAGGCTTTGTCTTCTCTCTCTCACTCCGTCCTGGGATCTTCCTGACTGCCCAGGCCTCCCCCTCCTGTTTTAAGAATCCACTGCCCTGCACCCCACCGGACAAGTGGGGGACGATCCAGTCCAGGACCATGATGACAAGGGGGCTGTGCTCAACTCTTTAGGTCCCATGAGCACTAGCACAGAGAAGGAGGAAATGGAATCCTCCTCCGCTTTGAATGCTGGGCAGGGACATCACTGGTTGCTAGACACTAGGCAGCTCTAGCAACCAGTGGCCAAGAGTAGAGTCAGGTAGATGCGGGGCAGAGCCAGCGATACCACAGGTTAGTCTGCCCCTATTCCCTGCATTCCCAACTGGGACATACCTGCTAATTGCGGGACCTCACCCACCCGGAAAGAGACTCGGGGGTTTGGGGCCCCAGACTTGGGGCTATAGCCCCAATGGCCAACCCCTAGCAAAGCCACTTAATACAGGTAATTTTAAATGGACATTTCCCCCCCGCCTCCACTCACAAATAATGTCAAGTTCACCATTAGATAACTATTGTAGAGTTATACTTAAAATGGAATAATAAATATAAACATAGAGAAACAATAGAAGCTGGCATGGTAGGCACAGGGAGGAGCCCTAGAGTGGTGGCCATCTTTTGGACATTTAAGGAGGCTGCCAAACAATGCCGGGGGTTGAGTGGCTCTGGTATCTTGTTGGGGCATTCTCTTGCTGAGGGACCAGTGGATGAGCATATACAGCAGCTTATGACAAGCTTGGTTTTATGGCCCCTCTTCATTGATTATACAAAGAGTCATGTATTTTGGACTGTGGTGGAAGATTTGGGTATTATTTTCGAGATTTTTTAATTTTCTCTAAACTCTTGGCTTGTGTAGTATTTTTGGGACTGATCTTTTTGGGGGTCCAACCTACAGGGCTTGTTATAATTATTACCTGTTACTTTTCCACAGCACACCCTGTAAAGATCATCATGTATACAAGAAGAGGGCCCACTTTTTGGAGCGTGGGGCGCAACATCCACCAAGCTACTATAAGTTAAAATCCCCCTCCGGATTTTCTTATAGCTTGCATTTTTCTCTCACCCCTGTTCCCTTTGGATATATTTTTTCATTTTTATACATCATTTGCATAAGGGTTTATTAGAGGGTAAAGCCACTCACTCAAGGGCTCCATAGTCCATATAGCCATCCATACCCTATTGTGTCTCATCCTGTTTAGGGCAATTTTTGATGTTTCCTGTTCGGATTCAGCACTACATAAACAAGTTTATGGTAATTTTTTAGTCAGTACACAACCACCATGTGATAATACTTCAGAGGTGTTATTTGTTTACATATCATGATATACGATAACTGTGATCTATTGCTTGGAACATTTGGATCTCCAGATGAAGCATATACAGTAAAACAGAAAAAAAACGTTGAGACCATTTTGGCCAGTTACAAGTATTATATGCTTACATTACAGTAGTAATTTCTCACTCAGGAAAATGTACATAGTTGTTGATGAGTCTGTGTCTGTTAGCTTGTTTATATTGGTATATTTTTAATGAATAATGATGTGAATAAAACTTTTTGAACTTTAAGGTTGTGTATTCACTTTTTCTGGGGTTATCCACCTCCTGCCCGTGCTATAGCCAAATGACGGCTACAGCATGGGCCTTAATTGCTGGGAGGCTGTCACTAGACGTCCTCCTGAGCATGCGCTGTCTGCGTGTCCCTGCGAGGTGCCCGTGGCACGCTCTGTGATCACCGAGTTTATGAGACTCGGCTCATCACAGATCGGAGTAAGGGACTAATCCCAGCCCCTTACCACATGATCAGCTGTCAGCCAATGACAGCTGATCACGTGATGTAAACAAGAGATAGGCAATTGTTTTTTTTCCCCACGCTGACAGTGTGAGGGGAAAAAAAGCAGATCACCGACTTCTTCTATAAGAGGGACATCAGTACCCCACACAGTGCCCACCAGTGCCACATACCTTTGCCCACAGTGCCACCTATCAATGCCCACCAGTGCCGCCAATTAATGCTGAAAATTGGCCTGGGCAGGAAGTGGGTTTAAGTGCCCAGTAGGCAAGTGGTTAAAATACTTTTTTCCTTATTTTTTCTTCATCAAGGTTTTTGAATTGCAGTGAATTACTGTATTTAACAATGGAAAGCAGATTACATACCTTGGAATGAATGTAACCTCTTAATACTCAGTGTTATATAAATGTAATTTAATCACTTTAGGTTTTACGTCTATTTCCCTTATGGACTATTATTGCTATGGACCTATTGATTTGGAAATAGCTTTCTCATTACTTAAGATAATGTAAAATGCATATTGTTTTTCAGTACAAATAAGGATTTCTTTTGACAATAGTGTCTTATATGCTGTAAATGATATACTTTCTATGCAATATACAGTATGGACAAAAAATGTAACAAAAAAAATAAATAAATGCACCTTCCTAATTTGACCAATGTTAGTTTAAAAAACAACTAAGGCACTGTAGATAGTACACATTTTGTCCTATAATTTGTCCCATTTCCAATGACATTGCGTAGCTCTCAATTTTCCACAAGAAAAACACAATGGGGGGAAATTCATTAGATACCTATTGGAATTCTGTTGGGCATTCGAACGAAAACTGTTGCTGCTTAACCAAGATTCATGTATCTGTCAGAAACATGCAAAAGTAATTTGTGGGAGTCTGAAACTGAGGTTGGACATTCCTTCCTTAGTGCACTCTCTGCTCAGCCACTGCATCCACCACACAAACAGGCATATGGCTGATGCATTTTTTAGTGGGGTGGGTGAGTCTGATGGGGAACTGAGAAACTAGTTTCCTACCAAGTCCGTCTTCCTTTTGATTTAAAGTCAGTCCAAAAGAGGCTTTTGAATCTGCCCATGGGCCTGATCGAGAACTAGCCTTTCAGTTCCCCATCATGTTCACCAAACAGACGAGTACGAACATGGGGACTATTCCTCCATCAGGTCTGCCTCTTCTGAGAGCTCATCATTTTCCAAATATGGACATTTCTATATATAGGTAATGACATCACCAGTAGCCCTTGCCCCTGTGCTTACATTTAGCTTTTGGGCCAGGGAATCTCCCAGTCTACAGATGAGAGATGAACAGGGCCATAACAGAGTCTTATTCAGCTTCCCAACACAGACATGCCATACTCTGGAGACTGGCAGACCTTCAGATGGTCTTAATTTCTAAAATCTTAGGGTTTTTAATTTGTGAACTGGCGTTATTTCTTTAATGCCGCGTACACACGGTTGTTTTTTGGCATGAAATAAAATGACATTTTTAAAAACGTCATTTAAAATGATCGTGTGTGGGCTTCACATCGTTTTCCGTCTTCTGAAAAACGCCCAAAAACAATCGAACATGCTTCAATTTTTTATGTCGTTTTTTAAAATGTTTTTTGTGTTGTAAAAAATGATCGTGTGTGGGCTAAAACAACATTTTAAACCCGCGCATGCTCAGAAGCAAGTTATGAGACGGGAGCGCTCGTTCTGGTAAAACTACCATTCATAATGGAGTAAGCACATTCATCACACTGTAACAGACAGTAAAGCGCAAATCGTCTTTTACTAACACGGAATCAGCTAAAACAGCCCAAAGGCGAATGGAACTTCCCCTTTATAGTGCCGTCGTACGTGTTGTACGTCACCGCGCTTTGCTAGAGCATTTTGAAAAAACGATGGTGTGTGGGCAACGTCGTTTTTTATGATGAAGTTGGAAAAACTTTGTTTTTTTTATGATGAAAAACTTAGTTTTCTTTCATGACAAAAAGTGATCGTGTGTACGGGGCATAAGAATCTGTTTCAGCCACAGTAACAGGTTCCTAAAGTGGCAGTAATAAGCACTACCTTAATTTGTTACATGTCTCAGTAATGTTTCTGCAACCGGCACAAATATCATGCACGGGTGGTTTTAAAAGGAACTACCACTAGAAAAGTGATTCAAATGCTTTACTGAATGTTCTCTTGCATGAGCCATGCTCCCAGGTAACTCTCCTCAACTCTCTGAAGCAGATAGTTAAACTGTTTACTGTCCAGTCAGTGTCACTTTGCCAGGCATATAAAGAATATTAGGTCTCTGAAGGGCTATATAATACAAAATTCTTGGTATGGGATTGTGTCAAGTGATCTAGGTCTATTATTACATAATAAGATGCAAAGTTTTTTTTCTAATCAGTATAACGGCATAAATATAAGCTCTAAAGTCCTCTAGCAAACTGTACTCTGGTGTTATGTGGCCTGTTTTTTTTTTCATGTGATTTGCTCTGTGCTTATTGAGCAACTTAAAAGTTTTTGTGAACACGGGAAAAAATGTAAACACAAGGACATAACTGTACTGATACATTACATGCAGGGCCAGGGCAAGGGGGGTAAAGGGGAACCAGCTGCTCAGATGCAGTGTTTTCATGTGTGTGGGGGGTGTGCCTTGTGTGGCCATGCTTCCTGCTCATCACATGTGGGGAAAACTGTAAAAAATACCCTTGCTGGAAGAAAATGCACTGCAGCACCGATACTGTCTTCCCTACAGTGGTCTACGAATCTTGCCCCATGTCAGCATGGGCAGCAGTGGTGGCTGCTCAAGCAGGGGTCAGGGGACAGGGGTGTCGCCCCACCTAATCCATGCACCCGACCCCTAATCTATGTTCAGGGTCTACCTAGTTGTGTGACATTAATTTGCTAATGTCTTCCTGCTTCTCCTCCCAGCCAATCAGAAAGCGGGTCCTGAAACCCGATTGTCCGGGAGCCCTAAGACCTGATTGGCCGTGAGTCCTAAGTCCTGATTGGCTGGAAGGAGAAGGGACTATCAGGGGTCGGGAAGAAACGCATGGGGGGAAGCCTCTGAAGCTGCGACCTGGCTGGGGTAAGTGCGGGGCTGGAGGGCGACGGATGAGCGATGCGGCGATCGAGTGTCAGGGGCGGCTCCAGGTGAGTGAGTCTCTAGTTAATCAAAAAAAACACACTAGTCAGGTGCTAGCCCAGCTTGCATGCTGTGTATCAGAAGGAAATGATTCCCGGGAGGCTGCACTTCCAAAAATCTTGTTAAAAAAATCTTGTTATTGAAGTATCGTATGAAAAAGAAAAAGATGCCTGGGTCAGTCAGGTACAGTAAATCCATGGTTTTTCAAGAGGATATACAGTTGTGCTCATACCCTGGCAGAAATATTTTTTTAGAGAATATGAATGATAACACAAAAACATTTCTTTCACTCGTGGTTAGTGTTTGGCTGAAGCCATTTATCAATCAACTGTGTTTACTCTTTTAAATCATAATCACAACAGAAACTACCCAATTGACCCTGATCAAAAGTTTACATACCCTGGTGATTTTGCCTGATAACATGCACACAATTTGACACAAAGGGGTTTGAATGACTATTAAAGGTAACCATCCTCACCTGTGATCTGTTTGCTTGTAATTAGTATGTGTGCATAAAAGGTCAATGAGTTTCTGGACTCCTGACAGACCCTTGCATCTTTTATCCAGTGCCGCACTGATGTTTCTAGATTCTGAGTCATGGGCAAAGCAAAACAATTGTCAAGGGATCTGTGGGAAGAGGTAGTTGAACTGTATAAAGAAGGAAAGAATATAAAAAGATATCCAGGGAATTGAGAATGCCAATCAGCAGTGTTCAAACGCTAATCAAGAAGTGGAAAATGATGGGTTCTGTTGAAACCAAACCACGGTCAGGTAGACCAACTAAAATTTCAGCCAAGACGGCCAGGAAAATTGTTTGGGGTGCAAAGAAAAACCCACAAGTAACTTCAGTTGAAATACAGGACTCTCTGAAAACATGTATTGTGTTGTTGTTTCAAGATGCACACCAAGGAGACTCTTGAAGAAAGATGGACTGCAGGGTCGAGTCCCCAGAAGAAAGCCATTACTATGCAAATGCCACAAAGTATCCCACTTACAATATGCCAAACAGCAAAGAGACAAGCCTCAAACCTTCTGGCACAAAGTCATTTGGAGTGATGAGACCAAATTTGAGCTTTTTGGCCACAACCATAAATACAACATTAGGAGAAGAGTCAACAAGGCCTATGATGAAAAGTACACCATTCCTACTGTGAAACACGGAAGTGGATTGCTGATGTTTTGGGAATGTGTGAGCTACTAGAGGTGGATCGCTGATATTTTGGGGGCGTGTGAGCTACAAAGGCACAGGTAATTTGGTCAAAATTCATGGCAAGATGAATGCAGTATGTTATCAAAAATACTGGAGGAACATCTGTGATCATCAGCCAGGAAGCTGAGCATGGGATGCACTTGGACATTCCAACATGACAAAGAAAAATAATTGATTGCACACTTGAATCCAAAGGATGCTGCTGAAGTTCTCTTTATTGTCATGAGCTAGACCAACTTGCAAAGATTACAGTTGACGCGTTTCACACGAGAAAACGGTGCTTGTTCATGCTGGGCCACATGAAAACTGATTCGTTTTCATGTGATCAGACTGGCACAATGGGGGGAAAGGGGCAGTTTGGCATCTTTGACCTGGGCACTGGATGACCTTCCATTTTAAAAGAAACTTGTGAGGATATAAATATTGTAACTGCATAGTTGAATAGTGCATGTTCTATAGCCATATCATCCTAGTGTTAACATTATTACCTAGTGAGTTGCATAACCAAAGCAAGCATGATGCCAATGAAATCTGAAAAGTCTGAATATTTTTTGTCTGTATTCGCATGTTTTTCAGGTCACTGACTTACTGAGCAGTACAATTACATCCCTGGAACCCTTCCTTTTACATAACTTGTTAACAATGCAACTGCCATATTTTACTTTCAGTAAGTACAGTAGTAATTGAAGCTGATGATGGTGATAGAGGTCATTCCATTTAGTTTAAATTTATTTTAACAGTTTAGATGGCACTGTTCAAGGAATTTTTGGTTGATCTTTCCCCAAATACTTTAGGTGCTTAAAAGATAAATGATGATACTAATGCTGTAATTTAGTTCCAATTTTTATATTTACCCGGCTGTATGATATGATCTAAATTCTTTTCTGTAGTGTATTGCTATTATTTTGTGCCTTTTAATATGTTTTAGTTAACTGAAAAAAATAAAACAGCATTTTCCTTTGCAGTTCCTTTGAGCTGTCAGAAGTGAAGCTACCCAATACTTCTGGGTACATAGCAGCGCATGCCTCACGCCACTTGACAGTACTGGGTCAACTACCAAACAGCAGTGATGTCATAGTTCATAGCCCTGTATAATAAGCTGAGTGAATCATAACTTACTCATTGCAGCTTCTCCTGAAGGGAGGAGAGAAAGCACATAGAGACCAGGAATTGTGATAGCATAGAATTGACAGAAAAGTTATGACAAGGTGGTAACAGAGTCACGTTAACATGTCTAGGCTGGCACAGCAGCGCTCACAAAGAGTTGCAGAGGATTCCTAATAACACTAATAATGCTGACAGGATGCGACAGAGGAGGCGACCTGGAAGACAGCATGGCAACAAGGACCAGCTCCTAGCTTGACAGTGCTAGACAACTGTCCCTAGCATGTGGGTCACTCTCCCTGTCCTCACCACTTTGCCAATGCATGCCAACTGAAGGGGAACAGTGCTATTTATTACATACATATACAATGGGTAAATACTGTATATTTCTAAAAGTACTATTGGCATGAAATGTTTATCACATGTTTGTAACAACCCATGCAATCCATACATACAAAGAAGCCAAAACAAATAAGTTCAGAAATTAAAGGGGTTGTAGACCCCTGTGTTTTTTCACTTTAATGCATCCAATGCATTAAGGTGAAAAAACTTCTGGCAGTCACCGGCCCCCCAGCCCCCCAGTTTTACTTACCTGAGCTCTGGAACTTTATCCGGTGGAGACGCGCTCTTCCTCTGCCTGGGGTTCTCGGCTCTTGATTGGATAGATTGATAGCAGTGAAGCCATTGGCTCCCACTGCTGTCAATCAAATCCAATGATGTGGGTGCCCGGGGGCGGGGCCGAGTCATATATTCAGTGGCTATGGATGCCGAATGATGGACTCAGGAGTGCGCCCGCAAGGTAACCCCCCGGGAGAACGCTTCTCCCAGGGGGTTATCTGATGTGGGGAGGAGCCATGAGAGCCTCCGGGGACCCCAGAAGTCAAGGATCAGGACCACTCTGTGCAAAACAAGCCACACAGTGGAGGTAAGTATGACGTTTGTTATTTAACCACTAGCCGACCGCGCACCGTCATTATACGGCGTCAGGTCGGCTCTCCTGGGCGAGAGCCCGTAGCTATACGTCCTATCGTATAGCCGCCACTAGGGGGCGCGTGCGCGCCGCCGGAGGCGCGCGCTCCCCGCTCGCCCCCGACTCCCGTGCGTGTGCCCGGCGGGCGCGATCGCCGCCAGGCACACGCGATCGCTCGGTACAGAGCGGGGAACGGGAGCTGTGTGTGTAAACACACAGCTCTCGTTCCTGTCAGCGGGGGAAATGCTGATTTTCTGTTTATACAATGTATGAACAGAAGATCAGTGTTTCCCCTAGTGAGGCCACCCCCCCCCCCACAGTAAGAACACACAAGGGACATACTTAACCCCTTCCCCGCCCCCTAGTGTTAACCCCTTCACTGCCAGTGGCATTTTTATAGTAATCTAATGCATTTTTATAGCACTGATCGCTATAAAAATGCCAATGGCCCCAAAAATTTGTCAAAAGTGTCCGAAGTGTCCGCCATAATGTCGCAGTAACGAAAAAAAATCGCTGATCACCGCCATTACTAGTAAAAAAAATATATTAATAAAAATGCCATAAAAATACCCCCTATTTTGTAAACGCTATAACTTTTGCGCAAACCAATCAATAAACGCTTATTGCGATTTTTTTTACGAAAAATATGTAGAAGAATACGTATCGGCCTAAACTAAGGAAAAAAAAAATGTTTTATATATTTTTGGGGGATATTTATTACAGCAAAATGTAAAAAATATTATTTTTTTTCAAAATTGTCGCTCTATTTTTGTTTATGGCGCAAAAAATAAAAACCGCAGAGGTGATCAAATACCACCAAAAGAAAGCTCTATTTGTGGGAAAAAAAGGACGCCAATTTTGTTTGGGAGCCACGTCGCACGACCGCGCAATTGTCAGTTAAAGCGTCGCAGTCCCGAATCGCAAAAAGTGCTCTGGTCTTTGACCAGCAATATGGTCCGGGGGGTAAGTAGTTAAAAAAAACAAAGCTTTACAACCACTTTAAGTTAAGTTGGTGTGGTCTTTTAAGGGGGATGTGCAGTGCCATTTGTCCTCCAAACATGGTGTCTGTTATGACATCCAAAGAGTTACATTTTGGTCTCATCTGACTAGACTATATTCTCCTAGTATTTTACAGGCTTGTCTAAATGTTTAAATGAGCTTCAACGTGCTTTTTCTTCAGCAGCGAAGTCTTGCGTGGTGAGAGTGCATACAGGCCATGTTGGTTGAGTGCACTACTTATTGTTTTTTTTTTTAAACAATTGTACCTGCTAATTCCAGGTCGTTCTGGAGCTCTTCACAAATGGTCCTTGGCTCTTGGACAAAATTTCTGATAATCCTTTTCACTTCTCTGTCAGAAATCTTGCAAGGAGCACCTGGTCGTGGACAGTTTATGGTGAAATTATGTTCTTTCCACTTCTGGATTATGGCCCCAACAATGCTCGCTGGAGCATTCAGAGTTTAGAAATCTTTCCGTAACCAATGCATCAGTATGTTTTGCAACAATACTATTGTGATGGTCTGGAGAGAGCTCTTAGCTATTACCCACCATGAGATGTTTCTTGTGTGACACCTTGGTAATGAGATACCATTTTTTAGGCCATCAGTTGAGACTGAACCAGCTGATATTTATTTGCGCTGACAAGGGGCAAGATTGCTTTGTAATTATTGATTTCAGCTGGTGGCTTCCCATGCATTGTTGCACCTCCCTTTCTTCATCTGTTCAAAACGTTTTCCTTGTGTCATTTCATTTTATTACACATAACTTAATTTCTGAACTTATTTGTTTTGGTTATGTTGTATGTATGGATTGCATGGGTTGTTACTGACATGTGGTGAATATTTCATGTCAATCACACCTTTAGAAATATATTTACCTAGAAAAATGGTGATGTCTTCAATACTTATTTTACCCGCTGTATATTGCTATTATTCTTTCATTTTGTTATTTTTTGCTATTAATTATTTATAACTGAAAAATGAAGCTTGCAGTGTGTCTTGCCTTAATTTTACAGCATGTGCAGCTTAATTACACTCAGAAAATAGAACAGAATGTGTGAGATCAGAAAAATGTTGGACTTCAAGTGACCCTTGATCCTCTAATTGTCTCAGCAAGACTAAGGCCCCGTACAGACGACCGAACATGTCTGCTGAAACTGGTCCGCGGACCAGTTTCAGCAGACATGTTCGGTCGTGTGTAGGCCCGAGCGGGCAGGATTCCAGCAAACATTTGCCCGCCGGGCCTTTTCCCAGCGGGCAAATATTTCCGGACTTGTTTTAAAACAGCCCGCTGGAATCCTGTCGTCTGTACAGACCTACCGTTCATGTCCGAGCGCCCGCCATCCCTCGCATGCGTCGAATGACTTTGACGCATGCGTGGATGCATTTAACTGGCAGGGCCGCCCACGTCGCCGTGTCATCGTCGCGGCGACGTCGCGGCCACGCCCCGCGTATTGTTTATGCGCGGATTTCTGTATGATGGTGAGTACAGCCACCATACAGAAATCCCCGGGCATACATGTACGGTGAAAACGGTCCGGCGGACCGGTTTCATCGTACATGTATGCTCGTCTGTACGCGGCATAACATTCATATATCTATACTGAAGCTGAAGGTAAAGGTAATGGACTGCCCAAGAATGTCTCCAGACCTAAACCCTACTGAGCAGTGGCGGCTGGTGCTTTAAATTTTTCGAAAAACAAAAAAAACAATTGTAGCCTCACTGTGCCCATCAAATGCAGCTACTGTGCCCATCAAACGCAGCCACTGTGCCCATCAAACGCAGCCACTGTGCCCATCAAATGCAGCCACTGTGCCATCAAATGCAGCCACTGTGCCATCAATTGTCGCCACTGTGCCATGCCATCAAATGCAGCCACTGTGCCATGACATCAAACGCAGTCACTGTGCCATGCCATCAAACGCAGCCACTGTGCCATCATTTATCGCACTGTGCCCATCAATTGTCACCACTGTGCCATGCCATCAAACGCAGCCACTGTGCCATCAATTGTCGCCACTGTGCCATCAATTGTCACCACTGTGCCATCAATTGTCGCCACTATGCCCATGAATTGTCACCACTGTGCCATGCCAAACGCAGCCACTGTGCCATCAAACGCAGTCACTGTGCCATGCCATCAAATGCAGCCACTGTGCCATAAATTGTTACCATTGTGCCATCAATTGTCGCCACTGTGCCATCAATTGTCACCACTGTGCCATCAATTGTCACCACTGTGCCCATCAATTGTCGCCACTGTGCCCATCAATTGTCGCCCTGTAAAATGCTGCCAGATTGCCCCCCGCCCGGCACTTACCTTTCTGGGGTCAGCCATCCTCCTTCCAAAGTCCCTTGATGTCTTCTCCCGCCCTCAATGACGCTTCAGCCAATCAGGTTACCGGTAACCAGAATCGGTGAACCTGATTGGCTGAGACGCCTGTCAGTGTTAGCCAAGGAACGCACCCCCCGTGCGTCTCCTGGTTAGGCTTTCCGATTACAGCCTGAGGGCTGTAATCAGCTTCCAAATAGTTATCAGAGCCACTGGCTCTCATAAGCACTTCCAAAGCCAACCAGCTGCCGTTATTCAGATGGCCGGCGCTCACCAGGGGGCCGGCCATCTGAATAGTGGGCGGCAGCAACAATACATGGATTCATGCAATGCATGAATCTATGTATTGTATTCAGTGGCGGTGCAGGAGAGAGAGGGGGCGGCGCTCCTGCTCCCTCTTTGGATGCACCGCCACTGCTATTGAGCATCTGTGGGGCATCCTCAAATTGAAGGGGGAGAAGTGCTTTAACATCTACCAACAGTGTGATGTCATCATGGAGGAGTGGAAGAGGTCTCCAGTGGCAACCTGTGAGGCTCGGGTGAACTCCATGCCCAAGAAGGTTAAGGCAGTGCTGGAAAATAATGGTGGTCACACAAAATATTGACAATTTGTGCTCAATTTGGACATTTTCACTTAGGGGTGTACTCACTTTTGTTGCCAGTGGTTTAGACATTAATGGCTGTGTGTTGAGTTTTTATAATGGCGGCAGCACTCAATGTAATTTTGTCATTTTCGGCAGCAGCACCCCCCCAATGCTCAATGTTATTTTTGGCAGCAACACCCCCCCGGTTCTCAGTGTCCTGACGAAAATGTCCCCCGGCGGATAATGTCTCCCCTGTACTGCGCAGGCGGGGTCGGCATTGAAGCACCTGGCCTTGGGGCGGCAAAGGGAGTAAATCCGGGCCTGCTTGCGAAACAGAGTCCATAATCGCATCAATCGTAAAACACAGGGCCTTAGGAAGGTCCTCATAAACCTCAATCTCCTCTGTAGGGAGGAGGTTAACCATCTGCTTCATTTGTTCCTTGAGGAACTGACACATGCCAATCGCTGCATATGCAGGTTGTACTACAGCACCGGCCATAGAGGAGTTTCAATAAAGATTCCAGCTTTTTATCAGTTGGATCCTTAAAGCCCTGAGCATTGTCTATAGGACAGGTCAGGCTTTTTTTTGCACAAGAAATAGCTGCATCTATAGCAGGTACCCCCCATTTCTTAGAGAAACCTTCCTCCATATGATAAAGGAGGGAAAACTGCGTAGGAGGAGAAAACAGTTTGTCTGGGTGAACCCAGTCATCATACATCAGTTTATCCAACAAGGGATGAACTGGAAAGGAGCATGCAGCCTGTGGGGATTTCCAAGATCCCAAGGAGGAAACAGAGGACATGGAAGCTTCAACAGGAGGCAATTTGTAAGTGACATGCACCATCTCTGCATATTATTGCATCTGCATCTTTAGCGCCTGAGAGGTAGAAGGAATTCTGTCATCCTCTGAGTCCTCAGACTGGACCTGATCCTCATTTCCAGAGGGATTTTTCACCCTCAGAATGCTCATCTGAGAGAGCCAGAGCAGATGAAAGGGATCTACTATGTATTCTGCCACCTTTTAAGCAGGTTGCAATTATAGTAGCAATCCTTCCTTCTAAGCCATCCAAAGCAACGTTTAAAGCATCCTCAGTGATGTATATAGGAGAAGCTGCAAAACCAGACAGGGGCACATGATCATCCTACCAGACTGACAGAGGGGGATGGTAAACTGCAGGCATGCTCAGAATCCTTAGCCATAAGCGGGGGTATCCTAGTGCCTCTTTTTCTAGCCCTTGTACCTCTTCTGGGGGACATAGTCCTCACTGTAAAGCAGAGGTCCTATCACAAAAATGCAATCACTGTTGTGCTATAGTCTTACAATACACAAATATTAGCTCACTGCACAACCTGCACAAGAGTAGGAGTCTTAGGTCTTAGTCCTCTAGGTGCCTGCACACAGGTGGGCCATGCACACGCATGGGCACGAGCATGAGCAACCACAGCCCCCTCCCGCGGTGCGCAACAATTTATATAGGCATGGGGCGTGGTCACCAGGTGATATCCCCCGGTGACCCCGCCCCTTATTTCATCACCACCCGAAGCATGATGGGACTGTGACATTATAAGAGGCCTATAAAAATCGTTTCATGCACTGCGCACCCGGCATTACAGTGGGAGGAAGCGTCGAGTCAACATTGAAGAAGAGAAGAGGGAAGAAGACGACGCAGAAGAACGGCCCGCTGCTAGTAAAAGAGCTGTAAGAAAATAGCGGTGCCCGGCAGAAGGCAGAAAGAACCGGAGAGCAGAGAAGTCGGAAGAAGACCCCCGAAGTCGGAAGAAGGGAGAAGACCGGGCCACCCCTAGTAAAAGAGGTGGAAGAAGATAGCGGTGCCCGGCAGGAGGAGAGCGGGAGAAGAGAGCGGAGAAGTCTGAAGTAGACCCCCAAAGTCGGAAGAAGACCCCCGGAGCTGACTAAAAAATTACTTTAAAAACCTGTCTAGTGTGTTTTTTTTCTAGACACTTTTTCCTCCCAGGTGAATGGGTAGGGGTAAGATGTACCCCATACTCATTCACATAGGGTGGGGGGCTGGGATCTGGCGTTTTTTTATTTAAAATTTGGCGTGAAGTTCCCCCTCCTGGAGGCGACTTCAAGTCGCGTTGTAAGTCGCCCCAAGTCGCGCTGTGATTCATACTCAAGTGTCCAAGTTGCCTCCCAAAGTTGAGGTGGAAGTCGTGTTGCCCCTGTGTGAATGGGCTCTAATTATCTTTTTTTTTATGCAGAAAAAAAAGTAAAAGTAGAAAACTTAAAGCGGTTGTAAACCACATAAACTTTTTTTTTTTTTTTCAAACCTGCAAGGCAAAAGGCATAATCGGCTAGTATGCACCGCATACTAGCCGATTATGAAATACTTACCTCGGAACGAGGTGAACACCACTTACCTGGTCCACGCGAGCAGGATGTCATCTTGCTCCGGCGTGTCTTCCGGGTATCGCCGCTCCAGCGCTGTGATTGGCTGGAGCGGCGATGACGTCACTCCCGCGCGTGCGCGGGAGATTTAAAATCGGCATGGTCCGGCGGATGCCGGTTCTTTCGCCGTGGATTCCCCCCTGCGCATGCGCCGCCCGCATTGCGAGGGGAATATCTCCTAAACCGTACAGGTTTAGGAGATATTCTTTATACCTACAGGTAAGCCTTGTTATAGGCTTACCTGTAGGTAAAAGTGAAAAAGTGGGTTTACAACCACTTTAAACCAACAGTTAATAAATAATGATCAAATATACAAAGAAAATTGAAAAAGGAAAATTAAATATGCGAATATACCCTAAATACACCCCCAAACGTACACCCTATATATTAAAAGAAAACTTTTTCAGTCATTTCACAGCAAAATAAATATGCCATACTCACTCTGCTCATCCTACCATGCAGCAAGGAAGCTAATATTCAGACATCACCAAGCTCCACCAATTACATTTTTGCCATGTTGACCTGATTGGTGGCTAAGAGTGGTGATGTTTCATAACAGCTCATATACTTATCAATCAGCTGTATATAGGTAAGTTTAATGTAAAAAAAGATATAATGTATTAAAAATTAAATTGCCTGTCTGGAACATGATTTAGAAAAGAACATGCAATAGATTAATATGTAATCTGTTTTGAGAGGATTAAACTTCTGTCTTTGTATTTTAAGACTTTTATAAGGCGATTTTTCATTTTTTTTTATAATAGAGTTTTACACATATACTTTGAGAGCTGAATAAAATGTAAATTGTAAAGTGCAACTCCATAGATTAGCAATTATAACTAATCGTTAGCTTACTTTGTAGGAGAAGTTTGAGAAGCATTTATGTGAAATCACTGTGGAGATGACTTATAGATACTTAGAAAAGCATGATCAAAGGAGAAGATTACAGTATCTTAAATTAAATTAGCTTACATTACACACTGGAAACAGATTTCATATTTGGATTTAACTATAAAAAGAGGTCAGGGGCTTAAAACACTTAGCAAATAGCTGCTATTAGTTCAGTACAGAAGCTGATGCAATTCAGGCTTGTCTTTTATAGCACTTACTGATAAAATGCCTGTATACATAAATAAAAAAGCTTTAAATAGTTTATTTCTAAAGAAGAACTCCGATAAACACTTCCCATATTAGTGTGGGAGCCGCGGGGGTTGCAGTGGTCACAAATGCTCTAGCTCCACCATTTCAAAGTCCATTAAAATCATATTTTGTTACTATAGTCAAATCCTCCTTCACAACAATTTTGTCAGGCTGGGTTCACACCATTGCGAATTGGATCCCTGCAGCCAATTCACAATAGCAGGAGATTTTGATCGTCTCTCTATGGAGCCGATTGTCATATCTCCGCAGCGGGTTTGGTGCATTTTGCAGAAAAACGCTGTGCGAATTCAGCCAGGAATTCGGGCTGAAATCGGACCTGAAACGTTGAACCAGCATGCACTGGACCCCTGCCGTACGACGGATCAGACTTAGATGTGAACCGAGCCTCAAGTGCAAATGGCGAAACACTTCCATTTGTGTCCCCTTATGTTGGTCATGTGATATCAGAAACCAACAGTGGTGGTCAACTTTCTAGATATGGGGGCCCTCAAGTGTGGCCTTCTATATCACCAAGGGATCGCACATTAAATTTTAGTGAATATTGAGCTTCAGAGATAGCAGACACACAACAGGATAAAGTCAAAGACCATGGGCATGATGCAAGAGATAGTCAGAGTCTATGGACATAACACAGGAGATAGTCAGAGACTGAGATAATTATATAAAGAGCTGGTAAGCAACTGAGGACATATTACAGGAGATGGTCAAAGACTGGGGACATGGTACAAGAAATATTCGGAGACTGCAGACATGATACAAGGGATGGTCAGAAACTGTGGACATACTACAGGAGGTGGTCGGGGACTGCAGACATGATACTAGAGATGGTTAAAGACTGCAAACATGATACAAAAGATGGTCAGAGACTGCAGGCATGATACAAGAGATGGTCAGAGACTGCATATATGATACTAGGGATGGTCAGAGACTGCAGATATGATACTAGAGATGGTCAGGGACTGCAGACATGATACAGGAGATGGTCAGAGACTGCAGGCATGATACTAGAGATGCCTAGAGACTGTGGACCTAATACAGGAAATGTTCTGTGGGGTTGGGGTTGTCACCTCATGCCTTTAAACCAAACACACATGAATTACACAGGTTCTGAGGCTGATTAAGGTGGTAATTAAACTCACTTGGTCCCTTTTAGCATCAAATTAGACTCGGAACCTGTGTAATTAACATGTGTTCGGGTTTAAGGGGATGAGGTGGCAACCCTAGTTGGGTGGTGTCAGGGCTCTGCAGGGAGTGGATAGCTGTGCATTAGTCGCCTGTAGTTGAGCAGGTGTAATGGATATGTGCAGGGTATGAGGAGTACACACAGGGTATGGTGACTAGGGATGAGCTCCGGTGTGTTCACACAGTCCACGTGCAGAGCCGCCAGGAAGTTGGCACCGCGCTGCGCTAATAACAGGCAGGGAGACATTTCCCGGTCTCAGCCGAGCATCGGGACAATGTCTCCCTGCCTGTGATTAGCGCAGCGCGGTGCCGACTTCTTGGCGGACTCTGCACGTGGGCTGTGCGAACACGTCGGAGCTCATCCTTAATGGTGACATATAATGCAGTGTACATTGGCCTGAAGGGTAATAGAGAGGTGTGATGGGTGGTGACCAATGCAGGGTGGGTGTATGTGGGTGAATTCAGGGTGGGTGTACGTGGGTGAATGCAGGATGGGTGAATACAGGGTGGGTGAATGCAGGGTGGGTGTATGTGGGTGTATGCAGGGTGGGTGTATGTGGGATGGGTGAATGCAGGATGGGTGAATGTGGGTGATTGCAGGATGGGTGTATGTGGGTGAATGCAGGATGGGTCTATGCAGGATGGGTGAATGCAGGATGGATGTACGTGGGTGAATGCAAGATGGGTGTACGCAGGGTGGGTTAGTGCAGGGTGGGTGAGTGCAGGATGGGTGAGTGCAGGATGGGTGTATGTGGGTGAATGCAGGATGGGTGAATGCAGGGTGGGTGTATGCAGGATGGGTAAATGTGGGTGAATGCAGGATGGGTGAATGTGGGTGATTGCAGAATAGGTGATTGCAGGATGGGTGACTGTGGGTGTACGCATGGTGGGTGTACGCAGGGTGGGTGTACGTGGGTGAATGCAGGATGGGTAAATGTGTGTGAATGCAGGATGGGTGAATGCAGGGTGGGTGAATGCAGGATGGGCGTATGCAGGGTGGGTGAATGTGGGTGTATGCAGGGTGGGTGTATGTGGATGAATGCAGGATGGGTGAATATGGGTGTACGCAGGGTGGGTGTATGCAGGGTGGGTGAATGCAGGGTGGGTGAATGCACGGTGTGTGAATGCAGGGTGGGTGTACGCAGGGTGGGTGTATGTGGGTGAATGCAGGGTGGGTATATGTGGGTGAATGCAGGGTTGGTGAATGCAGGATGGGTGAATGCAGGGTGGGTGTATGTGGGTGAATGCAGGATGGGTGAATGCAGGATGGGTGAAAGTATGTGGGTGAATGCAGGATGGGTGTATGCAGGGTGGGTGTATGTGGGTGAATGCAGGGTGGGTGTATGCAGGTTGTGGTAGTAGTTATGTTACACTTACCAGCTCCTCTGGGGTTGTTCTCTCTCTCTCTCTCTCTCGACAGCAGCAACACAGCACAGCACATGTCTCTCCCGCAGGTTGCCATCTTCCAGCCCCGTCCGACAGCAGCCTGTCACATGAGTCAAGCAGCCTTCTCCCCAAGAGCCCCGTCCCTGTGTACCATCCGAAGCCCCGCCCACCACTGGTCACATGACAGCCATAACGGTGTGATCTCCAGCCAATGTGCGGCGTGCGCGGGACTTGGGAGCAAATCTGTGCTGGTAGTGGTACTATAGTCAGACAGACTTGGTACGGTACTGTACTGCACTGCAGGGTCCGCGGCCTATTCTAATCTATTGCGGGCACAGCCGGACATGCGCAGTTCAGAGCTGGCAGTACAGCGGCCCTTTTTACAGGGAATCAGAGTGGCCCGGGAGGAAAGTGCCACTTTGCATCCCGGCCCAGCCCGCCCCTGCCTTCCGTCCTACCTGTTGAACGTCACCCCGTTTGAGAACGATGAGATTTGGTCTTGACAGTGTGTACGCAAAGAAAGCTTATCAAGATTCTCGACAAGCCTAACAAGGAACTCGTCGAGGAAAACGATGTTTCATTTACGACGAGTTTCTCGGTAGTGTGTACGAGGCCTCACACTGGGACATTTATACCTCCTACCAATCACTGATACCAGGGTATTTTTCCCCCTGACACCAGAGTGCTTCGTCCTCATATTGACACCAGAGTATTGTTTCCTTTCACTGTCACCAGGGTATTTTGTTACTTCCTCTTATCACTGACACTAGGACATTTTTTTCTCTCACTTACCACTGACACCAGGGTATACTTTACTTCCACTGACCACTAACAGTAGTGTTTTTAGCTCATTTACCCATGACACTTGCAGCCCTCAAAATTTCCACTCGCCTACTAGCATTTGGCGAGTGGATTTAAGCTGGGGGCGAGTGATGACAGGGCTGCATGACCAATCTTCCTCCAATCTGTGCCTACACTTAGGCCCCATACACACCATAGAATCCATCCGCAGATAAATCCCAGCAAATGGGTTTCAGCGGATAGATCCTATGGTGTGTACACGCCAGCGGATCTTTTTCCGCGGATATTTATCCCCTGGGATGGATTCCAGCAGATCGGATATTCGCTGACATGCACAACAAATCCATCTGCTGGAATCCATCCCAACGGATGGATCCGCTGGTCTGTACAGACTCACCGAATCCATCCGTCCGAAGGGATCCCCCGCATGCGTCGTAATGATTTGACGCATGCGTGGAATTCCTTATATGACAGCGTCGCGCACGTCGTCGCGTCATAATCACGCCGACGGCGCGACACGTCATCGCAAGAGGATTTCGGCGCGGTTTTCAATGCGATGGTGTGTACACACCATCGCATGAAAATCCGCCGAAATCCACGAGAGGATTTATCTGCGGAAACGGTCCGCTGGACCGTATTCGCGGATAAATTATATCGTGTGTATGGGGCCTTAGAGTCCTGATGAGATTGGCGGCCGAAGAGGAAAGGTGCATGCTCGGGAAAAGTAGTCTGGTGAGCCGCGCACAGGCAGAGCAGTACACAGGTGCTCTCCTTACAATTCTCATTAAGCCATGGGACCTAACAGTATGACCTTTCTGAGCCTGCCCCCGGGCCCCGACCAATGTAGCTGGAGAGCAGAAAGTAATGAGTGAGGTGGAGGATTGCCAAAATTACCACTCCGGTGCAGCGCTCACTGAAAGTTGCCCTGACATGAGAGCGGCAGCCTTCTAGTTTGTGCAGTTTTCTTCTCCTTGTGCTCTATGTAAGTGTCCAACAGTTCAGCCTGAGCACTGTGAACAGACTGGTCTCAATGTGTGCTGTGCGCTGTCAGTGTGCGCTGTGCTATGGTGTCAATGGCTGTGCAGTTGTGTGGATCTCAGCGTTGGATTGTACTTCCTCCCGCTGTGCTGCAGCTCCTCTCCTCTCTGCCAGCCTGAATAAAAGGGGGAAGTGGGGACATGCAAGCGTGGAGCCGCACACACAGGCTCCTGATGATGAGATGAATGGGAGAGAGAGAGAGAGGATGGATGGGAGTTGCAGAGGAGACAGCAAGAGAATGGGGAAGAGACCCAGTTCTAGTGCCCTGTCCCTCTGGTCTGCCCCAAGTGCCCTGTCCCTCTGGTCTGCCCCCAGTGCCCTGTCCCTCTGGTCTGCCCCCAGTGCCCTGTCCCATTTTGTTAAAGTTGTTGTTGGTAATATTTAATTTTGTAACTTGATTCTGCATAAAACATTGTCATTCCATGAGATAATCTACGAGGGCGTGTTTACGGGTGCAATTGGGCGCAGGGCAGTGTATGAATTAGGTGGGGCAACTGGTGGCGAGTAACTCTTGAGGCCTGGCTAGTAGCTCAGGACTTGAAATTTTGAGCCCTGACACTTGGATATGTTTTATTTCCACTGAAACCAAGGAATTTTTCCTCCCACTGACTACAAGCACTATGATATTTTTTTCCTCTCAATAATCATTCACAGAAGGGTATTTTTCCTTCCACTGACCACTGACACATGGAAATATTTTTCTTCCCACGGAGATTAGGTTATTTTTTCCTCCAACTGATCATTGACACCAGGGTAATTTTTTTTCCACTGACCACTGTTTCTGGGACATTTTTAATACTTAAAATGTGTATATTGTAATCAGTGCATCCCCTTATGCATACATACAAAACTGATATTAATCCAATATCAATATTCTAAACAATTCTGAAAAAAAATTATAAATATATATATCTTTAAGTAAATGCTTCAAGTAAATGCTTAGCAATCATAAACCCCTAGAATAGTGCAACTCATTAACAAAAATAAAGTGCAAGTGCCAAAATAACTACTGTATATATCTGTTTAAACCATCAATCAATAAAGAGTGTCCATAAAATTCAAATGAAAAATTAGTAAACTTAATAAAGGTGCAAAAATACGCACATTTATATATATATATATATATATATATATATATATATATATATATATATATATATACATATACATATACATATATATATTAATATATATAGACTTTATAAATTAATTTCATAATAATAGCAATCCCCGATCAGGCAACACTATACCCACATAAAATTTATGTAATTTTCCCCTGAAAACTAGAGATTTCTTTTGGTGATATTTGATCACCACTGTGTTTTCACTTATTTTGTTCTATAAACAAAAAACTGACGATTTAAAAAAACAAACAATATTTTTTATTTTCTGCTATAAAACATATCCATTAAAAAAATAATAACAAAAATCTAATTTCGTCATACATTTAGGCCAATATGTATTCTGCTACATACTGTATTTCTGGTCAAAAAAAAAAAAAAGCTTATATTGCCGCGTACAGACGGTCGTTTTTTGTGATGGAAAAAAACGACATTTTCTGTGATGAAAAAAAAACGACGTTTTTGAAACTTCATTTTTAAAAACGACGTACAGGGCCGATCCTAGGGTCATATGTGCCTGGGTGCAGAAATATTTCTGGTGCCCCTACAAGGGGGTGGTCATCTTACTAACCCCTCCCCCTTTGCAATTGTTTCTATGGCAACGACTCAAACACAGAGATGCTCCCCTAAGGAGTCATTGTTACCCTGGGATCCTCCCATGATCTCTTAACAATAAACAAAATACAGGAAGAGAAGCAGAGTACTCTAATTGAACCTGGAGGGGGGTCTCTCTAATGGACACAGAGAGGGCTTCTGTTAGAGAGTCTGTTTAGAAAGAGCCCCCATACACAATACAGGAGATGGTCAGAGACTGCAGACATGGTCAGAGACTGCAGACATGGTACAAGAGATCAATGCAGCCTCACCAGTGCCCTCCAAATGCAGCCTACCATTGCTCACCAATTGGGCTGAGAGAGAGGGTAGTGGACAGAGAGAGGGGGCTTCAAATGTCAAGTTGGAGAAGCACCTTCTTACATTGGTGGCCAAGTAAAGGCATGCTCTTTAACATTATTGCCCAGTATGGTGTCCTCTTACATAAGTGGTTAGCTGGCGAGGTCCCCCCTTTACATTGGTGTTTAGTGCAGTGCTCTGTTACATTGACGATCGGTGGTAGAGGTGTCCTCGGTAAGTGGTGTTAGTCCTGAAGTTATGAAGAGACTCTAAGGCAGGAAATCAATTAGCAACTGTTCACTGCTCAAGGAGACTAGAAAAAGTGCCAAAGGAACTCTAGAGTTCTGACCTGACCCATCACAGACTGATCCATCACAGACTGACCCGACCCATCACAGACTGACCCGACCCATCACAGACTGACCCGACCCATCACAGACTCACCCGACCCATCACAGACTGACCCGACCCGACCCATCACAGACCGACCCTTCACAGACCGACCCTTCACAGACCGACCCTTCACAGACCCTCCCATCACAGACCCTCCCATCACAGACCCTCCCATCACAGACTAAACCCCCCCAATTACATATTGAACCCCCAAATTTACAGACTGATCCCCCCCAATCACAGACACCCCCATCGTAGACTTACCCCCATATTGCAGACTGACTCCCCCCATATCGCAGAAAGAGAGTGGATACCCTGCGCTGCCAGGTGTGCGTAAATGGTAGCTGCTGACACGGCTTATTCAAAAAAGCAAAACAACCAAAGAAATACGTATGTGTAGCGCTAAAATTAATAAATGAATATCAAAATACCAAAAAATGTGTATAGTAAAAAATAAAACACATATAACATTAATAAATGTTAGACACAAATTGTGAAACATGTGAGATTCCTCTGTAGCGAGGGGTGACAACAGTGCCAACTGGCACGTGAACTGATGCACCTAAGGTGGTATCAAACATAAAAACAAAGTCCAACAAAAACTCCTAAGTGTGATGATCCGAGGTATGTAGCAAAGTTCATCAACATCCACAAGTCATTCAAGTGAAAAGGTGAATAAATAGAAAAAGCGTGACTCCTTTAACGTGACAATCCCATCACCGGAAAAAGTGCAGGCTTACCGGAACTTGTTGACCACTGGTGGCATATGCCAAAAGAGGTCAGTCAAGGCTTTATATGACGATTGTCAAACAGCAGTCCTTGGCAGGAAGCGTAGGTCCAACTGGTGGGTAGGTCCTTATATGGAATAGGTCCCCAGGAGTAAGCCGGAAGCTATAATTTGGCTGGAAGTAAAAGAGCTCTTGCATGTAAATGGGGCGACAGTGTAGTCCTCCCGACGCGTTTCGTGGTCAAAAGCACATCGTCTGGGGTCAATATATCCCCCCATATCGCAGACTGACTCCCACCATATCTCAGACTGACCCCCCCATCGCAGACTTACCCCCATATCGCAGACTGACTCCCCCCATATCGCAGACTGACTCCCCCCATATCGCAGACTGACTCCCCCATATCGCAGACTGACTCCCCCCATATCGCAGACTGACTCCCCCCCATATCGCAGACTGACTCCCCCCCATATCGCAGACTGACTCCCCCCCATATCGCAGACTGACTCCCCCCATATCACAGACTGACTCCCCCCCATATCGCAGACTGACTCCCCCCCATATAGCAGACCGACCCCCCTTCATCGCAGACTGACTCCCACCATAATCGCAGACTGACTCCCCCCATATCGCAGACTGACTCCCCCCATAATCCCAGACTGACTCCAACCATAATCGCAGACTGACCCCCCCATCGCAGACCAACCCCCCTTCATCGCAGACTGACCCCCCCATCGCAGACCGACCCCCCCTTCATCGCAGACTGACTCCCCCCCATATCGCAGACTGACTCCCCCATATCTCAGACTGACTCCCCCCATATCGCAGACTGACTCCAACCATAATCGCAGACTGACCCCCCATCGCAGACCGACCCCTCTTCATCGCAGACTGACCCCCCCATCGCAGACCGACCCCCCCTTCATCGCAGACTGACCCCCCCATCGCAGACCGACCCCCCTTCATCGCAGACTGACCCCCCCATCGCAGACCGACCCCCCCTTCATCGCAGACTGACTCCCACCATAATCGCAGACTGACTCCCCCTGCCATCGCAGTCCTCACTCATTATCAAACCCTTATCCTGCACAGCACAGCCCCCCTCCCCACAGAAAACCTACCTTACTCACACAGGACATGAAGCGTGGCCGCTCAGGACAATGGGCGGGACTTTTCCCATTAAAAGTGAGTGATTTATTGCTGGGACTGCCCCGCTGCCTAGCAACCAATCACCCACTTTTTAACTTAAAAAGTCCCGCCCATTGTCCAGCGCGGTCATGTAGGTAGTGTGGGGAAGGGACAGTCAGTGTACACAAATGGATCTGCCGCGCCAGGCGCGCCTGCTATGCTATTGTGTATATAGCGGCAGCGGGCGCGACAGGCAGGCGAGAGAGGACACACAGGCGAGGCTGCGGGCGCCATTTAGTGACGCCCGGAGCCCCGGACGATACAGCGGCTGCTGCTGCGGGAAAGCACAGTGCCGACTTGATGGTGTCACTTGATGCTTCTGACACTTTGGCACCCCCTCCCCTCTGGCGCCTGGGTGCAGAGCACCCGTTGCACCCCGTCTGGGATCGGCCCTGACGACGTAGCATACACACCATCGTTTTTTCAAAATGCTCTAGCAAAGCGTGGTTACGTTCAGCACGTACGACGGCACTCTGTTCCATTCAAGATCGCTTCATAACTTGCTTCTGAGCATGCGCCGGGTTTAAAAACGTTGTTTTAAACGTTGTTTTGCCCACACACTATCACTTTAAATGACACAAAAAACGAAACAAAAAAATGAAGCATGTTTGAATTTTTTTTTGTCGTTTTTCAGAAGACATAAAACGACGTTTTCCCCACACACGGTAATTTTAAATGACGTTTTTAAAAATGTCATTTTTTTTCATCACATAAAGTGATGGTGTGTACGCGCCATTATAGCGATATTGAGGCTGACTCTAACTGAAACTTTGTGGGAACCAGTGACACTAATAGAGTGCTCAGTGCCTAAAATATGCACTTGTTACTGTACTAATAACACTGGCTGGGAATGAGTTAAACATCTAGGGCAATCAAAGGGTTAACTGTGTGCTTAGCCAGTGTTTTGTGTACTGTGTTAGGTGCTTTTACTAAGGATAGTTATGGATTACTCCCCTCCCCCAGCAGAACAAAGCTCTACCATGTTTACTGTGTATCTGCCCCTCTTCTGTGGGTGCTGGCGGACATCCATTGCCCGGCACCCACAGATCGTCTTCTGCTGTGAGTAATCATGAGTAGGAGTGGCCAGCTGGGTGCTGCACACGCCCCCAAGGCGGGAGTGCAGAATCACACACATTTACGGTTGTGCCCATAAGTTTACATACCCTGGCAGAATTAATGATTTCTTAGCCATTTTTTTAAAGAAAATGAATGATAACACAAAAACTTTTTTTTCCACATAGTTAGTGTTTGGCTGAATCATAATGACAACATAAACTACCCAAACAACCCTGATCAAAAGTTTACATACCCCAGTTCTTAATACCGTGTATTGCCCCCTTTAACATCAATGACAGCTTGAAGTCTTTTGTGGTCTTTGTGGATGAGACTCTTTATCTTCTCAGATGGTAAAGCTGCCCATTCCTCTTGGCAAAAAGCCTCCAGTTTCTGTAAATTCTTGTTCTGTCTTGCATGAACTGCACGTTTGAGATCTTCCCAGAGTGGCTCAATGTTATTGAGATCATGAGACTGAGATGGCCACTCCAGAACCTTCACTTGATTCTGAGTAGCCAATGACAGGTTGACTTGGCCTTGTGTTTTGGATCATTGTCATGTTGGAATGTCAAAGTACGTCCCATGCGCAGACTCCTAGCTGATGAATGCAAATGTTCCTCCAGAATTTTTTGATAACACACTGCATTCATCTTGCCATCAATTTTGACCAAATTTCCTGCGCCTTTGTAGCTCACACATTCCCAAAACATCAGCGATCCACCTCCGTGTTTCACAGTAGGAATGGTGTACCTTTCATCATAGGCCTGATTGACTCTTGTCAAATGTAGCGTTTATGGTTGTGGCCAAAAGGCTACATTTTGGTCTCATCACTGCAAATGACTTTATGCCAGAAGGTTTGAGGCTTGTCTCTGTGCTGTTTGATGTATTGTAAGCAGGATACTTTGTGGCATTTTCATAGTAATGGCTTTCTTCTGCTGAATATACCATGCAGTCCATCTTTCTTCAAGTGTCTCCTTATTGTGCATCTTGAAACAGCCATCCCACATGTTTTCAGAGAGTCCTGTATTTCACCTGATGTTAATTGTGGGTTTTCCTTTGGATCCCGAACAATTTTCCTGGCAATTGTGGCTGAAATTTTAGTTGGACTACCTAACCATGGTTTGCTTTCAACAGAACCCCTCATTTTAAACTTCTTGATTAGAGTTTGAACACTGCTGATTGTCATTCTCAATTTCTTGGATATATTTTTATATCCCTTTCCTGTTTTATAAAGTTCAACTAGCTTTTCCCGCAGATCCTTTGACAATTGTTTTGCTTTCCCCATGACTCTGAATCAATAAACGTCATTGCAGCACTGGATGAAAGATGCAAGGTTTGGTTACCTTTAATAGCCATTTAAACCCCTTTGTGTCAACTTGTGTGCATGTTATCAGGCCCAAATCACCAGGGTATGTAAACTTTTGATCGGGATAATTTGGGTAGTATCTGTTGTCATTTAGTGTTAGCCAAACACTAACCATGAGTAAAAGAAATGTTGTTGTGTTATAATTCATATTCTCTGAAAAAATGCCAAGAAATCATCAATTCCCCTCTCTTTTTGACTTTGACCATAATCCTTTAGCACACTATATAAAGCTAAAAATAAGATTTAGATGGAGTTCTACTTTAAATTACAGTGCCTTGATTTTCCTTGATACTCCTTGACATTTTCCACATATTGACATGCTACAACCAAAAATGTAAATGTATATTATTGGGATTTTATGTGATAGACCAACACAAAGTGGCACATAATTGTGAAGTGGAAGGAAAATGATAAATGGTTTTCATTTTTTTTTACAAATAAATATGTGAAAAGTGTGGTGTGCATTTGTATTCAGCCCCCCTGAATCCATACTTTGTAGAACCACCTTTCGCTGCAATTACAGCTGCAAGTCTTTTTGGGAATGTCTTTACCAGCTTTGCACATCTACAGAGTGACATTTTTGCCCATTCTTCTTTGCAAAAAGCTCAAGCTCTGTCAGATTGGATGGAGAACATCTGTGAACAGCAATTTTCAGGTCTTGCCACAGATTCTCAGTTCGAATTAGGTCTAGATATTGACTGAGCCATTTTAATACATAACAATGCTTTAGTCTAAACCAGGGGTCTCAAAACTGCAGCCAGAGGGCCAGATGTGGCCCTTTGCTAGCCTTTATCTGGTCCTTGGGGCACAATTCTTCCCACAATTCCTCCAACTGATATGAGGCACTATTCCTCCCACTGACACCAACAATGGGGCACTATATCGTCCACCGATACCAATGATGTGATACTATTCCTCCTACTAATAGGGGGAATACTCCTCCTCCTATTGACCACCAACCCTGAGGCCATATTTGTTCTTACTGATTCCAGGCCCGTGACATTTTCTTCCCCTGCTGGCCACAATCCGGCCCTCCTAAAGTCTGAAGGGCAATAAAGTGGCCCTTTGAATAGTTTGGAGACTCCTGGTCTATACCATTCCATTGTAGTGCCATTTGTACTACTATAAATTATATGAAAAACACCAGAGAAAAATGTAACAATACATTTAAGTGTTTGTTCACCAATGCCAGAAGTCTGCCAAGCAAAACAGGTGAGCTGGAAGCTCTGGTGCATGAGGAGAGCTATGATGTAATCGGTATTGCTGAAACTTGGCTTCAATCCTCACATGACTGGGCTATTAATATTCCTGGCTATGCTCTCTTTCGGAAAGACAGGGTAAAAAGGAAAGGTGGAGGGGTCTGTCTCTATGTGAGAAGTGACCTCAAAGCAAGCGTGAAAGAGAACCTGGTTGATGGAGAGTGTGATGAGGCTGAAGAATTATGGGTGGAACTGCATACAGATGTGCGTAGTTCAAAATTAATCATTGGAGTTTGTTATAAACCACCCAATGTTAATGAGGAGGTGGAGACTCAGCTCCTTGCACAGATGGAAAGGGCTGCAAGGTCTGGGACGGTGATAATAATGGGGGATTTTAACTACCCAGAAATTGACTGGATTAATGGCACTTCTGGGACAGTTAAAGGACAAAAATTTAAAAACCTATTGCAGGACAATTTTATGGTGCAATTTATTGAGGCCCCAACTAGGAATGATGCCCTGTTGGACCTGATAATCTCAAACCATGCAGAGCTTATTACTAATGTTCAGATAAAGGAACACCTGGGTAGCAGTGATCATAACATGATTTCATTTAATGTTAACTATAAGCAAGAAATACATACAGGAAATATTAAAACACTAAATTTTAAGAGAGCAAATTTTCCAAGGATGAGGGCTGCTCTCCAGGACTTGGACTGGGAGGGACTATTGGCACAGCTGAACACAGAACAGAAATGGGAATTCTTCAAAAAGACTGTGTGGAACCTCACTGCAAAGTATGTTCCCATGGGCAATAAGTTTAAAAGGCTAAAAATAAAACCTATGTGGCTCACGGTCAAAGTTAAAAAAGCTATAAACAATAAGAAAGTAGCTTTTAAAAAATATAAAAATGAAGGAACACTAGTGTTGTTTAAATGTTACAAAGAATATAACAGGATATGCAAAAAGGAAATCAAGGATGCAAAAATTCAAAACGAACGACAGATTGCAAAAGATAGTAGGACAAACCCCAAAAAATTCTTTAAATATATTAATAGTAAAAAGGTGAAGTCTGAGCATGTAGGCCCCTTACAAAATAATCTAGAGTGGGTGACTGGGGACAAAGAGAAGGCAAATTTATTAAATGTTTTCTTCAGCTCTGTGTATACAATGGAGCATGGGGGAGCTCATGTCCAAAATGGGGGTGGGAGTGACACAGCCTCAAATCCACAATGGCTCAAAAGTGATATGGTCCAGAAATATTTAGACAGAATAAAGGTGGATAAAGCACCTGGACCTGATGGCATCCATCCACGGATCCTAGGTGAGTTTAGCTCTGTCATTTCAAAGCCACTGTATCTAATATTTAGGGACTCATTAAAGACAGGAATAGTACCACTGGATTGGCGCAGGGCCAATGTGGTGCCCATATTTAAAAAGGGAACAAAGTCTTTACCAAGTAACTATAGACCTGTTAGTTTAACTTCTATAGTTGGGAAGATACTGGAACGTTTAATAAAAGACCACATCGATGAGTTCTTGCTGGAAAAAAACTATTTAAGCAGCAGACAACATGGATTCATGAAAGACAGAAGTTGTCAGACAAACCTGATTTCCTTTTATGAAGAGGTAAGTAAAACCCTGGACAGAGGAGTGGCTGTGGACGTGATATATTTGGATTTTGCAAAAGCGTTCGATACAGTTCCGCACACACGGCTCATGTGTAAGGTAAGGTCTACAGGATTGGATATATCAGTTTGTAAATGGATAGAAAACTGACTGAAAGACAGAATTCAGAGAGTCGTGGTTAATGATTCTTACTCTGAATGGTCCAAGGTTATCAGTGGTGTACCCCAAGGTTCAGTGCTGGGACCCTTACTTTTCAATATATTTATAAATGATATTGGGTCTGAGATCAAAAGTAACATTTCTGTCTTTGCAGATGACACCAAGCTATGCAGTGGAATAACGTCCTTGCAGGATGTCTCCAATTTACAAGCCGACCTCAATGCTCTGTCTAATTGAGCGACTAAGTGGCAGATGAGGTTTAATGTAGATAAATGTAAAGTTATGCACTTGGGGGCTAAGAATATGCATGCATCATACATACTAGGGGGAGTACAACTGGGGGGATCTGTAGTGGAGAAGGATCTGGGGGTTTTAGTTGATCATAAGCTCAATAATGGCATGCAATGCCAAGCTGCGGTTTCCAAAGCGAGCAAAGTCCTTTCTTGTATTAAGAGAGGTATGGACTCCAGAGACAGAGATATAATTTTGCCCCTGTACAAATCATTAGTAAGACCTCATCTGGAACATGCAGTTCAGTTTTGGGCACCAGTTCTCAAAAAGGACATCGGAGAACTGGAGAAAGTGCAGAGAAGGGCAACCAAGCTGATAAGAGGCATGGAGGAGCTCAGCTATGAGGAAAGATTAGAGGAACTGAATTTATTCACTCTTGAGAAGAGGAGAATAAGGGGGGATATGATCAACATGTACAAATATATAAGAGGTCCATACAGTGAACTTGGTGTTGAGTTATTCACTTTACGGTCAACACTGAGGACAAGAGGGCACTCTTTACGTCTAGAGGAAAAGAGATTTCACCTCCAAATACGGAAAGGTTTTTTCACAGTAAGAGCTGTGAAAATGTGGAACAAACTCCCTCCAGAGGTGGTTCTGGCCAGCTCAGTAGATTGCTTTAAGAAAGGCCTGGATTCTTTCCTAAATGTACAGAATATAACTGAGTACTAAGATTTGTAGGTAAACTTGATCCAGGGTAAATCCGATTGCCTCTCGGGGGATCAGGAAGGAATTTTTTCCCCTGCTGTAGCAAATTGGATCATGCTCTGCTGGGGTTTTGTGCCTTCCTCTGGATCAACTGTGGGTATGGAGTTGGGTGTATAGGATTTTACTGTGTTTTTTATTTTGTTTTTTTATTTTTTGTGGTTGAACTGGATGGACTTGTGTCTTTTTTTAACCTGACTAACTATGTGAGCTCTGGCTGTATGTTTAGGGTTGTTGTCTTGCTGGAAGGTGAACCTCTCTCCCAGTCTCAAGTCTTTTGCAGGACTCTAACAGGTTTTCTTCTATGATTGCTCTGTATTTGGTTCTATACATCTTTCCATCAACTCTGACCAGCTTCCCTGTCCCTGCTGAAGAAAAGCATCCCCACAACATGATGCTGCCACCACCATGTTTCATGGTAGGGATGGTGTGTTCAGGGTGATGTGCAGTGTTAGTGTTCCATTACACATACAGTAGCGTTTTGCTTTTAGGCCAAAAGGTTCCCCCACATGTCTTATTGCAAACTGCAAACAGAACTTCTTATAGCTTTCTTTCAACAATGGCTTTCTTCTTGCCACTCTTCCATAAAGGCCAGATTTGTGGAGTGCACGACTAATATTTGTCCTGTGCACAGATTATCCCACCTGAGCTGTAGATCTCTGCTGCTCCTCCAGAGTTGCCATGGGCCTGGCTGCTTTTCTGATTAATGCTCTCCTTGCCTGGCCTATCAGTTTAGGTGGATGTTTTGGTAGGTTTGCAGTTGTGCCATACGCTTTCCATGATGGATTGAAAGTGCTCTGTGAGATGTTCAAAGCTTGGGATATTTTTTTATAACCAAACTCTGCTTTAAGCTTCTCCACAACTTTATCCCTGACCTGTCTGGTGCATTCCTTGGCCTTAATGATGCTGTTTGTTTACTAAGGTTCTTTAACAAACCTCTGAGGGCTTCACAGAACATCTGTATTTTTACTGAGATTAAATAACATACAGGTGGACTCTAGTTTCGAATTAGGTGACTTCTGAAGGCAATTGGTTCCACTACATTTTAGCTAGGGGTATTAGAGTAAAGGAGGCTGAATACAAATACACGCCACATTTCTCAGATCTTTATTTGGAAAAAAAATGGAAAACCATTTATCATTTTCCTTCCACTTCACAATGTGCCACTTTGTGTTGGTCTATCACATAAAATCTCATTAAAATACATTTACAATTTTGGTTGTAACATGACAAAATGTGGGAAATTTCAAGGGGTATGAACACTTTTTCAAGGCACTGTATATGAAACAGATGGATAGATAGATAGTAAAAGTAAAAAATATTGTACATTATACAAATAGATATCTTATTCGAACAATACTAAACCATAATTGGTAAATCGGTTAGATAAGATATATTAATTCGAAAGATAGATAGAAAAAAGAAACATATTGTAGTTTATACAGATAGATATTTTTATAGACACATAATGAAATGAGAGACAGAACAATAAAGAGGTTAGATAAAATATATTGTGCGGATAGATAAATCGATCAATAGATTGAAGAAATGTAGGTAGATAGAAGAAATATAGATAGATAGATAGATAAATAGATAGATAGATAGAAGAAATATAGATAGATAGATAGATAGATAGATAGAAGAAATATAGATAGATAGATAGATAGATAGATAGATAGATAGATAGATAGATAAATAGATAGATAGAGTAGGCTGCTAACCTTATTTCTTCTTTAAAGAATTTCTTGCATGCAGAAGTTCCAATGCAAGCATTACATTTGTCCAGTCCAAGAAAGCTTTTGCCAAAACTATAGGAGCTTTTCAGTTTGGAGTCTGAAGAATTGGTTGCACCAACATTTTCTCTTTCCATCATAATAATGAGAAAAGAAACACAAAAGTAACATTTCTGTAAAAAAGATGAACATATCCAAAAAAACATTTTTGCATCAGATGAGTTTCATAATCTCGTGAACAACTTCATCAAAGATCCATCAAAAATAAATGTAACTTTCTACTTCCAAATGGGAAGAAGTGTTACTGGCAATGAGAGGAAGAAGGAAACTTGTGGAGGATACAGATAATATTGATTGCTATGGTTACTCTTCCTATGCTAACTTCACAGGTTTGGGCAGTTGAGCGAGAAACCTTTAAAGAATTCAGACGAAAGTTCAGATCAGTGGACTCAAAAATACTTGCCACTTTATTGTGTGCACAACCAACATTTTTTAATAATTGTTTGTAAGTAAAAATAACACACAAACATATGTGACCTTTAACAATCAACATTCACACATAAAAAACTTCATACAACACAATATTTGATAAAAAAAAATGTGTTGATTGAATAGAAATTAGTAACCATAATTATTATCTTTAAGATACAGTAGGTAATATAAACTCACCGGCCACTTTATTAGGTACACCTTGCTAGTACCGGGTTGAAACCCCCTTTGCCTTCATAACTGCCTTAATTCTTCGGGGCATAGATTCAACAAGGTGTTGAAAACATTCCTCACAGCTTGTGGTCATGACATGATAGCATCACACAGTTGCTGCAGATGTGTTGGCTGCACATCCATGATGCGCACCTCCTGTTCCACCACATCCCAAAGGTGCTCTATTGGACTGAGATCTGATGACTGTGGAGGCCATTGGAGTACAATGAACTTATTGTCATGTTCAAGAAACCAGTGGTGAGATGATTTGAGCTTTGTGACCTGATGCATTATCCTGCTGGAAGTACCCTTCAGAAGATGGGTACATTGTAGTCATAAAGGGATGGACATGGTCAGCAGGTAGGCTGTGGCATTTAAAAGATGCTCAATTACTACTAAGGGGCTCAAGGTGTGCCAAAAAAATATCTCCCACACCATTACACCACCAGCCTGAACCTTTGATACAAGGCAGGACGGATCCATGTTTCATGTTTCATGTTGTTTATACCAAATCCTGACCCTACCATATGGATGTTGCAGCTGAAATCGAGACTCATCAGACCAGGCAATGTTTTTCCAGTCTTCTGTTGTCCAATTTTGGTGAGCCTTTGCGAATTATAGCCTCAGTTTCCTGTTCTTAGTTGACAGGAGTGGCGCCTGGTGTTGTCTTCTGCTGCCATGGCCCATCTGCTTCAAGGTTCGATGTGTTGTGCATTCAGAGATGGTATTCTGCATACCTTGGTTGTAACGATTGGTTATATGAGTGACTGTTGCTTTTTTATCATCTCAAACCAGTCTGCCCATTCTCCTCTGACATCAACAAGGCATTTATGTCCACACAACTGCCGATCACTGGATATGTTCTCTTTTTCTGACCATTCTCTGTAAACCCTAGAGATGGTTGCGTGTGAAAATCCCAGTAGATCAGCAGTTTTTGAAATACTCAGACCAGCCCGTTTGGCACCAACAATCATGCCATGTTCAAAGTCACTTAAATCCCATTCTGATGCTCAGCTGAAGTTCAGCAAGTCATTACCACGTTTAGATGCCTAAATGTTTTGAGTTGCTGCTATGTGATTTGCAGATTAGCAAGCAATTGAACAGGTATATCTAATAAAGAGGCCTGTGAGTGTATATTTAAAGGGTAAGTTTAGCCCTAACTTATTTTCTTAGTTTTGGATAGAGTGCAGAAGAGTTGAAACCGCTGTTTAATTTTACTGCCATTTTGGGATTCTGTTAGAGAGGTTTCTGCTCACTTACTGTCCTGCTGACTTTTTACCAGATAGGCAGGGGGATGCTCAGCTAACTAGCTATATATATATATGATATGTGAAATCCAAGGTACTAATGCCTCTGATAGAAACACAAAACAGAGTTCACCAGATTGTGCAGATTACAACAACTTTTTAATAAATACATTTTTTTTAAATTTCACTTACAATAGGGTGGCTTGACCAGGAAATATAATTAGGAATAATAAACGTATTGCAATGAATCTACATTGTAATACCACGCGTGGTTGCTGGCCAACAAAGTTTGCTATATCCAAACCTAAAAATGCCAGTGAATATAACAAAAACATACAAAAATAAATAATAAATAAGTAAACAGTGTTCAATGTGCCAAAACGTGAAATCTCTCTTAAATCAAAGTCCATATATATCTAGATGAAAAATACCTTTCACCATCATTCCATCAGAAATATTCCTCCAGTGCTAAACCAGGTCACATGAACAGATGTTGAAGACACACTGACTGGGTAGCTGGCAAAAGGAGAAACACTTGTTGGGATAAATATCTCTGATGGCAGAAACCATGGACAAAGAATGGTCTGATGGACCGTTTTCATCGGTTCACCGCTGAAGTGGCCTGATGGTCTGATGTGTGTACACACCATCAGTTCAAAATCCGATCGGGTCAGAACGCGGTGATGTAAAACACACGACGTGCTGAAAAAAACGAAGTTCAATGCTTCCAAGCATGCGTCGACTTGATTCTGAGCATGCGCGGGTTTTGAACCGATGCTTTTCTGTACTAACCATCGGTTTCGTCCGATGGGGCAGCGGTCCATCGGTTCGGTTTTGAAGTATGTTTTAAAATTTTGGACCGAAGGAAAACAGACCGATAGCCTATACACACGGTCGGTTTGGTCCGATGAAAATGAACTTCGGTTCATTCTCATCGGACCAAACCGACCGTGTGTACGGGGCCTTAGTCTCATGCCTCGTACACACGACGGGTTTTCCGGTTGGAAAAACTGCCATGAGAGCTTTTGGCTGGGAAAACCGGCCGTATGTATTCCCCATCGCAGCTCTCTTTTATCCCACCGGGATTCCTGGCGGTCTTTTTCCTGGCAGTTTTCCTATGTGAAAAACTGATGGAGCATACACGCGGCCGGGATTCCCGACCAAAGCTCCATTGCAGTTTTCCTGTCGGTTCTCGGTTTTCCCCTTGGGATTCTCGGCTGACTTTTTTCTGCCGGGAATCCCGTGCGTGTGTCCTATGCACCTTCCTACCATGCTGCTCACTGTCTTTACCTCTTTAAGTTAGTAATTGGGAAATGATCAGCTTCAGTGAGAGTTTCTTTATCATTTCTTCTTTAGCTGAACTGCACCTTCATCTATTACCTAAGCAAGCCACACAACAGCATCTGATAATTGGGGGGTGGACTACTGTAGGTCAACAACGGGGCAATAGAAACAGTCTTTCCAGTGGAACACACTAGGAGGGATTAGACCTTCTCCAGCTTACTCGAGAACAGGGATTTTGAAATAAAGCAGAAGGGGAATAAATGCCTCACTTGGCAGCAGAGCCTACAGTTCCTCCACACAAGAATGTTATAACAAAGGCATCACTGCTTCACCAAAATGTCCCACACAGGCTGGGAGTCTGCAGTCCTGAAAACTTCAGAATCATGATGGCATCTTTCTCATCCTATATTCCTTTGTTACCCCAGCATTTCATATTCCTGATATGTGCCTGTTGTACAATGTACTTATATGAGAAAGTATCCTGTTCTCTTTGTATTGAGGGAATGTGATCACTTATAAAAAAAGGGGAAGAAAGGGTTATTATATATTTTTTATATCTATACATAAATATTTAGCCTTTTGTTTCAATGTTAAACTGAATGGGTTGTTTTACAAGGTGATCGTTTACAATCACTTTAAGTCAACAATTCAACATTTCTTGGACCCACAGTCTGGCTGGCCATTGCCCACTGAAAACTGTTGCAGAGCTGCAGCACATGCGTGCAGTAACTCTCTAGCTCTTACAATGATTCCAGAATTCCTTACTACCTTAGCCATTTGGGCTAATAGCCGATTCAGTTTAGGATTGCAAAATGTACCTTCTAAAACCCAACCTAGACCTACACCTCACCTAGGGTTTTGGAATGGCACCTAGACCTCTCTTTAATTCTGGTTTAACTTGCAACGTTAGGTTTAATTTAGTGTTAGTAATATTATGGGAGAACTGATATTGCAATTTTAATAACAGGACAAACTTCAGGTAGTCTAACTACAGTCAATATATTTTTATCCTATTTGAATTGATTGGGGTAGGGTTAAACCCTCTGTCAGACTGTCCTCCCAATTAGAAAGTTTTCACCTCACTTTCTGCCCTTGTGACAACATGAAAAAAAATTAAATGTGGGGAATCAGTTGTGAACAGGACAGAAAGATATAGACAGTAATAATAATTGGACGGTTGTCCTAACCCTTACATTTTTACCTGTAAATGAATCCAGACACTTTTTTAGCATGACTTGAAAGGATTCCAGTTATATAAGACAGTTGTAATCAGGTCTTATAGGCCTTATCTTTTAATGATAAATTGCAGTCTACACTGCCTTGTTCATGTATACATTTTGGAATGCTCTTTTCTCCTATGTATTTTAGATATTCAATAATAAATACAATAAATGTCATCAAAAAATGAATGGGAAAAATACATTTGGGAGAATCTTTTGAGTGGATATTCACTGACAAATTTCCCAGTAAATCTTTGACAAATTGTTTGAATTCAGGTGGTGTTTCATTTTTAAATTTGATGTGAGGGAGTTGACCAGCATTTTAAGTATATAAAAAAAAAATTGTTTTTGATAGTGAATGGTTTTTCAACCCAATGCTTCACCACTGAAGCCTTTGCACTTTGTTGAAAACATTATAAGCTTTGAGGCTTATGATGACTAAAAAGACTAAATATCTGCTTGCAGGCTGGATATTTATATTAGTATGCTGTATTGCTGTATTTTACATTTAACTAACTAGAAATATACTTACAGTATATATATATATATATATATATATATATATATATATATATATATATATATATACACACACACACACACAAGGGATGTTCACCGGGTTCAAACTGGGACTTTTACATTTTACAGGTATAAAAAGGGATGCTAGCATGGCGGTACTTCATGCAGTAGTAAGTGTCAAGTGTTTCCTATTACTGATAAGTGAAGGCACATGTCATGGGGCAATCTAGAGACCGTTAATCAAAATGGCAGACAACAGCGATAGTGTGTGCATGGAACAGCGTGTGCTGATGAAATTGCTTGTGAACAAAGGCATACAACCCGCTGATATCTTTAGAAGACTTCAAGCACATTACGGTGATGGGACGCTCAGCCGCAGTAAGACATTTAAATAGTGTAAACATTTCAACGATAGATGATTGATGCATAACCTGTCAAGGAATTTCACAAGAGTCCAATCTTTCTGTGGGAACGGTGAACACAATCATACACGAAAATTAGCATTTTCAGAAAGTTAGCTCACGCTAGGTACCAAGACAACTTTCTGCATTTGACCGGCAAAGAAGAGTTGAAGTCTGCACTGTGTTGAAGGAGCGTTTTGACAGGGAAGGCCAGGATTTTCTGGTTTGCATCATTACATGTGACAAAACCTGAGCACATCCAGAATCAAAATGAGCGTCAAAGTAATGGAAGCATGCAGACTCACCACCAGTCCACCACCAAAGAATTTAGAACAAATGTTTCTGCAGGTGATGACAAGTGTTTTCTAGGACAATCATGGCATTATTCATGTGGATTTTCTACCCAGTGGTACCACTATCAACAGTGAATATTACATTTATGTTCTGAGTGATTTACATATGTGTCTGTGGAAAAATGGCCTGGTTTGATTACCCAGGACAACACGCAAGCTCATACTGCTCACCACACTATATGTACATTACAGAATTTTGGATGGGAGCTATTGCCAGATTCCTCTTACACCCGGACCTCGCTCTGATTGATTTTCACTTGTTTGGACCCCTAAAAGTGTTCCTCTGTGTTTAGCATTTCAGCACTAATGAGGGGGTGAAACAGGCTGCCCTAGGATGATTCAGGCGTACTGACAAATCTTTCTATGCCAAAGCTTTCCAGGCACTAATTAAACATTGGGATATGTTTATAAATGTAGCAGGGGAGTATGTTGTATGTAGCACCCTGGAGTTTAGGAAGGGTTGCTTCTCACACATTTACTTGCCAGGAGTAGATATCCTGGTTGATTGCTAGAGATCTATTGATTTCTCCCTAAGTTTGGCCTTGTTGCACTTTCTCTTCTACCAATAGGTGGCCGGGTGCTTGGTGGTACTAGATACGAGAGGGGCAACGCAAGGTCAGATTATGGGTATATGGGGTATCTCAGCCAATGGGCAGAAGTTTTCTTGAATCCCTTGGCCTGCTGGGAGAGCCAAAATAATTGGGTGAAGTTAATTGATCTGTGTTATATGCCACCTGGACGGCTGTCTGGGTGGACGTGCCTTGTACTGCCAGGGCTGCTAGGCCGGAGATTGGGCCTATCCTGGGTACATCTGGCTGCTAGGCTGTCTGAGGGCCTTCCCCGAAGCAAGAGAGAAGCGCAAGGGTTGGGATTTCGGCTTGCAGTTCGACCAAAAGTGACGGTTCTGTCGGGCGGAGAACCTGTCGTGGTCAGAGGTAGAGGGGAAGCTGTCGCCAGTAAGGGACTATCCGCCTTATTACCAGGGACCACAGTGAGTAACTGACACAAGTACCAGAGCAGTATTCTCACCAACTGGGGACGGTGAAGAATCGAGGAATCAAGCCAGGGACCCAGCCAGCGGAGGTGACACTTGCAGAGCAGCCTTGTGTGTCAAGCCAGGGACCGAACAGGCCAGCGTGGGTGAAGCTTGAGAGGTATCTAGAGTGCCAAGCTAGGGACCCAGAAAAGAAGCGGAGATGATGCTTGAGGAAGATACCACAGTGAAGATTGCAGGAGCTCAAGGGATTCAGTGACAGTGAATTAGTGGGTCTAGTGAGAGACCTGGAGCTCAGTGTATTGAAGAACTACAAGGAGAGATAGTAGTGAAAGTGAAGGATCTGTTAAAGACTGTTGCCATAGGAGACAGCATTCCTGCACATGTCTGTGCATTTGTCTGCATGACTGTCCTATTGAAGTCTCGGTGTCTGAGGTTCTCATCAGACCAAAGGAGGCCTGGAACCTCGCTACACAACATTATATATATATATATATATATATATATATATATATATATATATATATATATACTGTATATATATATATATATATATATATATATATATATATATATATATATATATAATTTTTTATTCTAGAGAAATAAATATTGTATAATAATGCTCTAGGTTCCCCTTAAAAACTCTACAAATGCCTCATCTATTGAAGTAAGACAGACAATACTATATTAAAATGAGATTCATTTCTCAAAATTAGATAGATTCCTGTTGAAACATAATGTGCACAATCATATAGTGAGAACCATGAACATTCTTTGCTTTCTGGCTTTACAGTTGGTGTCTTATATACATAGTTAAAGCACTTGCAGCACTTGTTTTAGGTCATGCCCGTCCTTTAATATTCTTGCTTTGAAGATTTTACAGACTTTTGAAACAATCTGTGATAAGGTTTTCTACACCATATACTTTGCTCGGCAGGGATGAAATAGTGTTACAAGATTGCTTTTTTTGCCTTCGGTTGGTTTAATTTGCACTATTCTAGAGAACTGAAATAGGACCACAGCTTGAGATCGCTGTTGTCTCAAGGAGAATGAACCCTCATTACTCAGATAAAATGCACAGCATTTCCCTGACCTGTGAGCTGCACTCTGTATGCCCAAGTTTTCAAATCATGTACAATTATACATCCCACCATGGATTTAGAGACAAATGACAATTTTTTCCTCAACTTTGTTTGACCTTGTAACTGCAAGACAGACACTTTGTCCACCACGTAAAAGAATCTGAAACTTTTATACAGTCAATAATAAATGACAAATATTGAAACACCTTTTCTCATTTATTTGTTATAGAAAATGGAGTATTGCTCATGAGAGGCAACTCTTCAAAAAGTCACAGCCTGCTAGAGAATGTAGTGTTGCAGAGTGAAAAGGAATACGGTCACCCAATGAAATAACCACATATATCCAAATATTATTACTAATTCTCAGGAGAAAAATGTATTACCAGTGCAGTATATCTAAAACACATATTTCAGTTGGCCGATGCTTAAACCACCTTCCATTTCTTGGAGATTATAGAGCACAATGCGGAAAGGAAGAAACTCCATTTGGGAATAGTAGCAGAAATATCTCACTTTTGGAGTAGCCAAGATGTATACGATACAAATGTAGCGCCCACTTGCTTTCAGCATGGAGACTACGCTTTAATTTAGTGGGGAACGGGAGAGTTACCTTGCTCCCATTCAGTGCTTGTCTAAATTTGATGATCTCTGTCATTCTGGAAGTTCCACTGGGTCAGACTGTGGTCAGGGAGTGCAGTGCCACCCCTGGCTGGCAGCTGGCTCTAGAGGGGTTCTGGCAGAACAGATCTTCTCCCAGCAGCCAATTAGAGGATGTTTTCCCTCGCGGAGCATGCTGGGGGAGGGTATATCTGTGAGAGAGGTCATGTGTCGAAAAACTTTCCGCGGGGTCCCCGTTCCAGGTGCGGTACCCACCTAGGGTATGCGCATCCATGGACCCCGCCGGCGTGGCCCACCTGGCCAGAGCTGAACTTTGCAGCGAACCTCTTCCTGATGAGAGAAGGGACCCCAGTGCTCCACTGGGTTCCGAGGCCTATTGAAAGGATCCTAGTTTGGGATCGGGTGTCCGGACCACTGACAGGTATGCTTGCTGTCATCTGGGGACCATTTGCAAAAGAAGTTTACTGGGAGGATTCTCTGTCCTTATTTACTTAAGTCCTCTATTGAAATTGGCCTGTGGCGGGGGCCCTAGAGACAGGTCTGTGTGAGAGACCTGTTCCTCCCAGTACTATTCAGAGTGACGCTCCTGCTGCCAGGCCTATTATAGGGGTCTGTCCGGGGGCACTTTACCCAGAGTGGGGACGTGTATAAATTCGGTTTAATGCAGAGCAGTGTATTGCTCGGTTCTATATCCAGGCCTGATACCGCATGGTTCTATTTCTTCCTTCATCAACCTTGACCTTTCTAATGTATGTTGATGTTGGCCGTGTTTGGCCTGGACAATAAAGCATTGAAAACTCTTTATTGGATGTCTGGACCTCCACTCACTGTTGCTATTCTCACAGTTACACCCTTAGACACTGCCAGGGTAACTTAGTAGGCCAGTCCCGAATCATTTAGGGGCTCCTCCGGGGGTAGCGCTACACAAAGAACTGACTAAGCCCACTAGGTTCCACCTATAACCAAATGTCACAGTTGGATAGTCTGACCCGTTATAACAGATTTCAATTCAGCTTTTTTTAACCACTTGTCCACCGGGCCTATTCTGGCACTTCTCTCCTTTATGTAAAAATCTAATTTTTTATTTTTTTTTGCTAGAAAATTTATCAGAACCCCCAAACACTATATATATATTTTATTTATCAGACACCCTAGGGAATAAAATGGTGGTCATTGCAACTTTTTTTCTCGCAAGGTATTTGCCCAATAATTTTTCAAACACCTTTTTTGGGGGGAAAAAACGGTTTCATGAATTAAAAAATAACAAAACAGTAAAGTTAGCCCAATTTTTTTGTATAATGTGAAAGATGATGTTACACAGAGTAAATAGATACCTAATATGTCACGCTTTAAAATTACGCACACTCATGGAATGGCGCCAAACTTCGGTACTTAAAATTTTCCATAGGCGACACTTTAATTTTTTTTTACAGGTTACTATTTTCGAGTTACAGAGGAGGTCTAGGGCTAGAATTGTTGCTCACGCTCTAACGCATGCGGCGATACCTCACACGTGGGGTTTGAACAGCGTTTACATATGTGGGCAGGACTTAAAAGCATGGGGCACCAGTAGCGGACCTGCCAATTCTGTTGTTCAATGGAAAATGCCAATCAAGCTCCACAGTGTCCGGCAGTGAGCACAGAGCACACTAGAGGACGTCGGGCCCTCAGACCACTCCCATGAAGTCTGTTTCTGATTGTTTGGTCAGAGGCATTCACACCAGTGGCCTGCTGGAGGTCATTTTGTAGGGCTCTGGCAGTGCTCATCCTGTTCCTCCTTGCACAAAGGAACAGATATTGTTCCTGCTAATGGGTTAAGGACATTCTATGACTCTGTCCAGCTCTCCCAGAGTAACTGCCTGTCTCCTGGAATCTCCTGAATAGAGCGCGAAATGCACAGAGAACTGGCACAGCACGCATGATACAGGAGCTGTTTGTTTTCTTATCTGGAACAGCTGAGACTGTATGCCGCGGATTGTATCACTTTTCAGTGACAAGTCTGGCCACTGCCTCCCCTCAAGCTGCGCGCGAACCTGCCTGTCTTACACAAGATTTACCCTGTAAGTCATTTTAATAAAAAACGGTATCACACTATTTCCGCTTTTCTTTGGCTCATTGTGGTGAAGCCTTTTGAACTTTCCATATTTTTTTACAGGTTACTATTTTCGAATTACAGAGGAAGTCTAGTGCTAGAATTTTTGCTCACACTCTAACGCATGCGGCGATACCTCACACGTGGGGTTTCAACGGCGTTTACATATGTGGGCAGGAATTATATGCGTATACGCTTCTGAGCGCGAGCTACCGGGGACAGGGGCGTTTTAAAAAAAACAAATAAAAATATTTTTATTTTACTTAATTTTTTTTAGTTTTACACTTTTTTGACATTTTTTTTTTGATCACTTTCATTCCTATTACAAGGAATGTAAACATCCCTTGTAATATGAATCACTGTGACAGGTCCTCTTTAGGGAGAGATGTGGGGTCATTAAGATCCCAACATCTCTCCTCCAGGCTTGAAAGCATGAGATTGTGAAAAAAAATTCACCGATCTCATGCCGACAGCCGCGATTGCAGCGTTGTTTACTTCCGGGTCACAACGTCGCGCTGGGGCCTCCGACGGTCATAGAGATGACTGGTGACCATCTGGTCACCAGTCATCTCTATCGTCGCAAAACAAGCGCCGACCGTTTCGTTCTCCGGGCCCCCGATGGCACGGGAGAGCCTGGAGAAGCACCAGATGGCGGCGGGAAGGGGGGTTGTCCCCTCCCGCTGCCCATGAAAATGATCAAGCGGCGGAAATGCCTCTACGATCATTCTTATCGTGCAGAGAATCGCTGGCAGAAGACGGTGATATCTGAATGATGCCTGTAGCTGCAGGCATCATTCAGATATCACCGCACAAAGTCGAGGACGTCATTTTTTTCTTGACGAACCTGGAGTCCTCCTTTATATAACATGCAATCTGGTTCGATGAGTGATGTCCTAAATACATAGTCTGCATGAAATATCAATATCAAATAAATAAATGATAACCTATTAATCCAGAGAGTATGTGGAATTTCTAATTAATGACTATATTAAATGTAGGTCCCTCAAATAAAATCTGTTATAAAATATACACACAAAATTAAAGGAACACGTTGAAAACATATCAGATCTCAACTGGCAAAAATCTCATGCTGGATATCTATACTGATATGGACTGGGTATTGTGTTAGGAATGAAAGGATGGTACATCATTTGACGTAAATGAAAATTATCCACCTACAGAGGGCTGAATTCAAAGACACCCTTGAAAATCAAAGTGAAAAAATTATGCAGCGAGCTAGTCTATTTTGCTGAAATTTCATTGCAACAACTCAAAATGGTCCTCAGTAGTTTGTATGGCCCCCAAGTGCCCCCCAAATAATGTCCCAGAGGTGTTCTTTTGGATTTAGGTCAGGTGAGCGTGGGGGTCATTCAATGGTATCAATTTCTTCACCCTCCAGGAACTGGCAGCATGCTCTCGCCACATGAGGCCGGGCATTGTCGTGCACCAGGAGGAACCCAGGACCCACTGCACTAGTGTAGGGTCTGACAATGGGTCCAAGGATTTCATCCCGATATCTAATGGCAGTCAGGGTGCCATTGTGTAGTCTGTAGAGGTCTGTGCGTCCCTCCATGGATATTCTTCCCCAGACCATCACTGACCCACCACCAAACCAGTCCTGCTGAATGATGTTACAGGCAGCATAAAGTTCTCCGTGCTTCTCCAGACCCTTTCACGTCTGTCACATATGCTCAGGGTGAACCTGCCCTCATCTGTGAAAAGCATGGGGCACCAGTGGCGGACCTGCCAATTCTGTTGTTCAATGGAAAATGCCAATCAAGCTCCACAGTGTCCGGCAGTGAGCACAGAGCACACTAGAGGACGTCAGGCCCTCAGACCACCCCCATGAAGTCTGTTTCTGATTTTTTGGTCAGAGACATTCACACCAGTGGCCTGCTGGAGGTCATTTTGTAGGGCTCTGGCAGTGCTCATCCTGTTTCTCCTTGCACAGGAACAGATATCGTTCCTGCTGATGGGTTAAGGACCTTCTACGGCTCTGTCCAGCTTTCCTAGAGAAACTGCCTGTCTCCTGGAATCTCCTCCATGCTCTTAAGACTGTGCTGGGAGACAATTTTTTCCTGATGGCGCGTAGTAGAGCGCAAAATGCATAGAGAATTGGCACAGCACGCATGATACAGGAGCTGTTTGTTTTCTTATCTGGAACAGCTGAGACGTATGCCAAGGATTGTATCACTTTTCAGTGACAAGTCTGGCCACTGCCTTCCCTCAAGCTGCGTGCGAACCTGCCTGTCTTACACAAGATTTACCCTGTAAGTAATTTTAATAAAAAACGGTATCACACTATTTCCGCTTTTCTGTGGCTCATTGTGCTTGAGCCTTTTGAACTTTCCAGATTGAAGGACCTATTAATGAAATACACAGACGTGTTTTGTATACAATGGAGAGCAGTTTCTGTTGATTTGAATTGAGGATTGATCCTGTTCTGGGAGAGGTTCGTAGGAGGGAGGACTCAAAAGAACCCTTTACATGCCTGATGGTCATTTATGGCTGTATATATTCAGTGAGCGCATTTGATTGTCATATCGGGTGAAACACTTTATATATGCACGTTGCATTTTTCCTTAAGGCAGGGTGTTGGAGGATATAAGATCCGAATACAGCCCTTTATAATTTATGATAGCCTGTGAATTTAATATCTGCATTTAATTTTGGATTTTTGATGAATTTATTATTTTTTACACATTATGGACATTAATTGAACACTTGTTGCATCTTTTTTATTGTTAATAAAATGTGCTGGGAGACACGGCAAACCTTCTGGCAATGACACGTATTGATGTGCCATCCTGGAGGAGTTGGACTGCCTGTGCAACCTTTATAGTGTCCAAGTATCGCCTTGTGCTACCAGTAGTGACACTGACCCTAGCCAAATGCAAAACTAGGGAAAAACAGTCAGAAAAGATGAGTAGAGAAAAAAATGTCAGACACCTCCACATGAAAAACCATTCCTGTTTTGGAGGTCGTCTCATTGTTGCCCATCTAGTGCACCTGTTGTTAATTTTAATTAACAGCAAAGCAGCTGAAACTGATTAACAACCCCCACTGTATACACCCCTCCCCCTCTGCTACTTAACTAACAAAATCAATATCCCAGGAGTTCTGATTCAAAAGTGTTCCCTTCATTTTTTGAGCAGTGTATATAGGTCCACCCATTTATCTGTACACAATATACCATATTTAGTCTTCCAGAAATGTGCAGCATCAAGGTCTATGGCACAAGGCAGACCTTCCCTATTAAGCAGGTTGCCAAACGTTTATCTGAGCTGTATCTTTTACACCACACGCTCTCCTAAGCAATGAGACTACCCAGTGTGTGCTGATATTAGGATCTTTACAATATAGCAGACAATCACATTTAAATGTTTCACCATGTGGAAAATGAATGCACAAACAATGGCATGCACTGTACAAGTTAAAGGGATAGGCAAGTTAAAGGCTCATGTTTTTATTTTTTAAAATAATAAACATATTAAACGTACCTGCTTTGTGCAGTGATTTTGCACAGAACAGCCCCGATTCTCCTCTTCTTGGGTCCCCTGCCGGTGCTCCTGGCCCCTTCCCCTCCATTTTAAAAACTCATCACCAAACATGGTCAGTCCAATTTATTGAAGGGTAAATTATTTCTTGGACGCTAGCCAAAGCAAATACATTGCAGTGCCAATGAATAGTATAGAGCAGAGTTTCTCAGCCCATACAAGGTGTACCCTGGGGGTTCATTTGACAGGTTCAAAGGGACTGTTTGTTTGTTAACATTACACCCTGGTCACACCTTTAATGACATTGAAATCGTGCTATTTCATGTGCCATTTGGAAGATATCTGTGCGATCTCATGCACAGATGGCTATGCAAGTGGCACCTGAACTTGAAAAAAATTATTGCAGGAACTACTCTCAAAATCAGTGTGACTCTGATGGAGTTGGAGTCGCACCAATTTGACCACTTCCATTGCAGACAGTAGGGTACGACCTTTTAATGCAGTTTAAACTGTCAAATCGCATGACAAGTTGCACCACTGTGACCTGGGGCTTATTGAGGATAACAGATAGGGTCTTAGCAAATATTAAACAATATATTATTCATTATTAGTTGTTAAAATTTTTTTTAAGGTAATACATTTAAGGTTTATAGATCTATATCGTACACATTTTAAAAAAAAGATTAAGAAATAATTAACAATGGTTGACATGATTAACAGGAACTAAGGGCCAGATTCACAGAAGAGATACGACGGCGTATCTCCTGATACACCGTCGTATCTCTCAGAGTATCTATGCGACTGATTCATAGAATTAGTTACGCATATATAGCCCTAAGATCCGACAGGTGTAATTGACTTACACCGTCGGATCTTAGGATGCAATACTTCGGCCGCCGCTGGGGGGAGTTCGTGTCGTTTTCCAGCGTCGGGTATGCAAATGAGGTTTTACGGCGATCCACGAAGGTACGCTGAAAACTTGCGGCGGTGTAACATAAACAGGTTACGTTGCGCCGCCGCAATTGTACCTGAATCTGGCCCTAAAAAACATCCTTTCGAGAAAGGCAAGAACTAGCTTTTGGAAAGAACACAGGGCCAGATTCAGGTACAATTACGGCGGCGCAACATAACCCATTTACGTTACACCGCCGCAAGTTTTCAGCGTAAGTGCATGATTCACAAAGCACTTACCCGTAAACTTGCAGCGGTGTAACGTAAACCGTCCGGCGCAAGCCCGCCCAATTCAAATGGGGCGTGTACCACATAAATTAGGCGCGCTCCCGCGCCGGACGTTCTGCGCATGCTCCGTTCGCAATTTTTCCGACGTGCTTAGCGCGAAATGACGTGTTTGTGAATCGTGACGTGCGTAACGTACTTACCCTCGAAAAAAAAAAATCAAAAACGACACAGGAACGACGGCCATATTTTAACATGGCTGTTGTAAAGTTAAGCAATGAAAAACATTGCTTAACTTTGCGACGGGAAAAAAAGACTTGCGACGACGTAACGAACGAGCGTACCTTCGGGGATCGCCGTAAAACCTCATTTGCATACCCAACGCTGGAAAACGGCGCGAACTCCCCCCCAGCGGCGGCAGAAGTATTGCATTCTAAGATCCGACGGTGTAAGTCAATTACACCTGTCGGATCTTAGGGCTATCTATGCGTAACTGATTCTATGGGCCAGATTCACAAAGAGATACGACGGTGTATCTAAAGATACACCATCGTATCTCTGACTTACACTGGTCCTATCTATGCGCCTGATTCATAGAATCAGATACGCATAGATAGGGCTAAGATCTGACAGTGTTACACTGTGTTACACTGTCGGATCTTTTTTTCAATTTAAAAATGGCGCCGGGGGCGTTCCCGCTGATTTACGATAAATAATATGTAAATCAGCGAGATACGCAAATTCACGAACGTACGCGGACCCGTCGCAGTGTTCTTACGTCGTTTCTGTAGCGGTTTTCCCGTCGTATACTTACCCCTGTTTTTAGCAGGCGCAGCCAATGTTAAAGCGGGGGTTCACCCTTAGAGGGCACTTTTCCCCCTTCGCTTCCTGCTCGTTATTACTAGGGGAATCGGCAATTTATTTTAAAATAGGTGCAGTACTTACCCGTTTACGAGACGCATCCTCTCCGTCGCTTCCGGGTATGGGCTTCGGGAATGGGCGGTCCTTCTTGATTGACAGGTTTCCGAGAGGCTTCCGACGGTCGCATCCATCGCGTCACGATTTTCCGAAAGAAGCCGAACGTCGGTGCGCAGGCGCAGTATAGAGCCGCACCGACGTTCGGCTTCTTTCGGCTACGAGTGACGCGATGGATGCGACCGTCGGAAGCCTCTCGGAAGAATGTCAATCAAGAAGGAACGCCCGCTCCCGAAGACCCATACCCGGAAGCGACGGAAGAAGATGCAGCTCGAAAACGGGTAAGTACTGCACCTATTTTAATATAAATAGCCGATTCCCCTAGACCGAACGAGCAGGAAGCTAAGGGGAGATTTTTTTTTTTTTTTTAAATGGGTGAACTCCCGCTTTAAGTATAGCTGGCGTTCCCGCGTCGAATTTGAATTTTCCAACGTCGTTTGCGTACGCCGATTCACGAACAAGCGCGTCGCAAGTCCCGCTCACGTCGAAACCACTGACGTCCTAGTAGATCGTTTTGGATTTAGACACCTTGGCCCAGATTCACAAAGGAGATACGACGGCGTATCTCCAGATACGCCGTCGTATCTCTGAGTTGTGCCGTCGTATCTATGCGCCTGATTCTTAGAATCAGTTACGCATAGATTTCTATTAGATCCGACAGGCGTAAGTCTCTTACGCCGTTGGATCGTAACTGCATATTTACGCTGGCCGCTAGGGGCGTGTACGCTGATTTACGCTTAGAAATATGTAAATCAGCTAGATACGCAAATTCACGAACGTACGCCCGGCTGACGCAGTACAGATACGCCGTTTACATTAGGCTTTTTTACCCCTGCTATATGAGGCGTATATGCGGAGTACCAATGTTAAGTATGGCCGTCGTTCCCGCTACGAAATTTGAAAATTTTACGTCGTTTGCGTAAGTCGTCCGTGAATGGGGCTGGACGTAATTTACGTTTACGTCGAAACCAATACGTCCTTGTGGCGTATTTGGAGCAATGCACACTGGGATATGTCCACGGACGGCGCATGCGCCGTTCGTGAAAAACGTCAATCACGTCGGGTCATGGTTATTTTACATAACACACGCCCCCCTGTTCCAAATTTGAATTAGGCGGGCTTACGCCAGCCGATTTACGCTACGCCGCCGCAAGTGCGGAATACAGCACTTGCCCGTCTAAGTTGCGAAGGCGTAACGTAAATCGGATACTTTACGCCCGCGCAAAGATACGCCGCTGTACGAGAATCTGGCCCACAATGTGCACTTCTCATCGTCATAATGCAGTTATACTGTCTGATAAAATACGGTTTGTATGGATCATTTAGCAACAGCATGAGCTATTCTTTTAATACAATTATTATTTAAATATTTGCTCAATGAGCACAATTTTATGAGACCAGAAATTTGTATAACTGCTTAAAAATGTGTTAAAACACATCTCGCTGCCATAAAGCAAGTTCTAAGGCCTGTATTAATTGCATAATAATAAGGGATCACGTGCAAGGAAATATTTGCTTTTTATACTACTTGAAAAACATTTGGATGGTTACTTAGGAAAGTGTTACTGGAATTTGAGTCATTTGCTTTCTGGAAACTGAATGGTGAGAAACCTGACTTCCTTTGCTTCAAAATTTCTATTGTGGAACTAACACAATGTATTAATAATAGCATTGCTCATTCTAAAAACATAAACAACACAATTGGAGTGAGCGCTGTAAAGTAAATGAATGTCATTTAGGTTAAAACAAAAATGTACATCTTATCTCTTATTTGCTACTTTTTTCTCTGTTAAATATATGCTATAAAGGGGTTGTAAAGCCTGGTGTTTTTTTCATCTTAATGCATCCAATGCATTAAGTTGAAAAAACACCTTGCACTGTACGCCCCCCCCCCCCCTCCAGCCGCCGTTTTACCTACCTGACCCCCGAACTTCTGTGGGTCAATCCCACGTCATTCTCCCCAAGGCTTATCGGCTCTTCATTGGATAGATTGATAGCAGTGCGGCCATTGGCTCCCGCTGCTGTCAATCAAATCCAATGACGTGGCAAGGCTGAGTTATACACTCGGCGGCTATGTACGCCAAGTGTATGACACGGGAGCACGCCCGCAAGGTAACCCTCTCGGAAGATAGCTTCCCAAAGGGGATTATCTATTGCAGGGAGGAGCCGCGAGACCTGCCGTGGGACTACAGAAGAGGACGATCGGGGCCACTCTGTGCAAAACAAACTGCACAGTGAAGGTAAGTATGACATTTGTTATTTTTTTTTTAAACGTGAACCTTTAGCATCACTAAGTGTTTTTTTTTTAGATATCTGTCTAATAAGTGCATACACATATCTGTTGTTCTTGTAAGAAATTCAGAGCAGTTGTGCATCCTGTGTCCACTTCTTATGTTATCTCAAGGAGTCTAATAGCCCTCATACATAAGGATGAGAGAACTGTGAAAATGTTATTTACTGGACATTCGCACAATTAAACAATAAATAAAACTCAAGCATAGCAGTGAACACCTTTGTAGTCTATGGAGTTAAATCTTGTGTTTTTTTTTTATATTGACCATATTTGCTCAATGATGTCAGCCAGCATTTCCCTGCCCCTTTGTTTACATTCAGATACCATCTGGGAATATGCTGTTCATGGTGAAAATCTGTTGTGAGTTCATTGACTTGGTGACAGGTTATAAAAATCAAGGTATCCACAGACAAGGAGATCTGTTCAGTTCACAAGGAATCATCCAGGGCTCGCCTCGTATGGCATGTGTTTACATGTAAAAATAAACATAACGGAAAACTCTCCCAATAAAGTCAAACCAGTTCCGTTTGTTGGCACTAAATGTATACACTTTACTAATTGTATATGTATTTAAGAAATGTTTTCATTGTTTTTATATTTGAAAAGGAAGCCTATTTCTATATTAGTGTCTTTTTAAAAGTGATTAGTGTGGCACAATTTTTTATATGGTTTAAAATAAAGGTCTGTACTGGATAAGACACTTTCTAGACTACAAGGGGATCACGCCATCAGAATATTTATTTCAAACACGTTGGAACTGTGATACCACGTACACATGATTGTTTTTCGGCATTAAAAATGTCATTTAAAATGATCGTGTGTGGGCTTCACATCATTTTTCGAGTTCTAAAAAACGACCAAAATTTTTTTCAAACATGCTGCATTTTTTAACAACGTGTTAAACAGTGCCGTTTTTCGGGTTGTAAAAAATGATCGTGTGTGGGCTAAAACGACATGAAAAACCCACGCATGCTCAGAAGCAAGTTATGAGACGGGAGCGCTCGTTCTGGTAAAACTACCGTTCATAATGGAGTAAGCACATTCATCATGCTGTAACAGACAGAAAAGCGCGAATCGTCTTTTACTAACACGGAATCAGCTAAAGCAGCCCAAAGGCGAATGGAACTTCCCCTTTATAGTGCCGTCGTTCGTGTTGTACGTCACTGCGCTTTGCTAGAGCATTTTTTAAAAACGATGGTGTGTGGGTAACGTCGTTTTACAACCCTAAAAACGACATAGTTTAAAACGTTGTTAAAAAATGCAACATGTTCGAAAACATTTTGGCCGTTTTTCAGAACCCGAAAAATGATGTGAAGCCCACACACGATCATTTTAAAAATGTTATTGCGTTTCCGCGCTAGGACTGGGTAAATGAGCTGCTGCCCCCTTGTTGGTCCCTCAAGTGAGGGGCAAAGTATAGTAAGTTAAGTATGTCCCTGAACACATACTTAACTTACTACACGATCATTTTAAATTACATTTTTAAAAAACTTCGTTTTTTTCATGCCGAAAAACGATTGTGTGTACGCGGCATCAAACTTGTGTCAAATACTTCACTTCCTGCGTTTTTTTAACCACTTGCCAACCAGGCCAATTATGACATTTCTCTCCCACATCTAAAATCATAATTTTTTACTGGTTACATGTTTTGAGTTACAGAGTAGGCCTAGGGCTAGAATTATTGCTTTTGCTCTAACGTTTGTGGTTTGAACACCTTGTTCATATGTGGGTGGGACTTACGTATGCTTTTGCTTCTGCGTGCGAGCACACGGGGACAGGGGCACTTAAAAAAAATGTATTGTTACTTTTAATCACTTTTATTCCTATTACAAGGAATGTAAACATCCCTTGTAATATGAATATGGTATGACGGGACCTCTTTACAGTGCGATATGGGGTCAATAAGACCCCACATCTCACCTCTAGGCTGGAAAGCCTGAAATTAAAAGAAAAAACGATCTCAGCTTCCCAGCCGAGGCGGCGCCGTTTTTTTGAATGCAGAGGCTGGGCGTGACGTCATAACATCGCGCCCGGCCTTCGACAATCATAGAGACTCTGGCGGCCATCTTGTCCACCGGAAATCTCTATGGTGGACATCCGGGGCAGGCAGATCTGTTCTCTGACTCGCCGATAGCAGAGGTGAGTCGGTAGAAGCACTGGAGGACAGCGGGTGGGGGGATGTCCTCTCTCACCGTCCGTAAGAATGATCAAGCAGCTGACCAGGCACTATGATCATTCTTATGGTGTAGAAAATCGCCTTCTGAAAACACTGATATCTGAATGATGATTATTGCTGCTTGCATCATTCAGATATACCCCCACAAAGCCGAGGATGTCATATGACAGCCAGCCGTCGGCAAGTGGTTTTTAAACAATCCACTGAATATATTACCAAGAGAACCCTTTCTGAAAACAGATGCATACAGGACACTCATCTAAGGGGGGCTGTCATAATCAGGGGTCAGATTCGAAGACCAGTTGCTTTAGCAGTAGTCGGACTAAAACCGACCAGCAGGATAGGTACATAGGCACTCACCCTGGTGGATGATGCTGGATCACCTAAGGTGCGGAGTCTAAATACTAACTGGTTTTCACTAGAGCACCTGATGGTGGAGATGGAGTACCAGGTTGCGGTCCTCAGGATTGCCCCACTAGGAGGTCAGCGTAGTCAGTAAAACAAGCAAAAGTTCAATAACGAGTAGTTGCAGGTTGGGATCAGACAGAAACGTAGTCGAGGAACAAGCCAAGTGTCGATAACGAGTGGTAGCACAATAAGAACGGCAGCAGGGAAGACGAGAGCAAGATACTGGCCGAAGAGAGCACAATAATCTGGAAAACAGGAAGTGTAGAGACATTGCTTACATCAGGAAGTTCATGGGAGGAGCAAAGAGTTCAAGGTTCAGCTGAAGTCAAGGCATAAGGCAGGGTTGTCCAATGTATCAGACCGGGTGCTGTCCAGTAGCTCATCGAAAAGAGTTATTGCTAGACATAGCAGAGGTCCCAGGTTCAAGTTCAGGCCTTGACAGTACTCCCCTCCTCCTTGGAAGTCCCCTGGATGCCGTAGGGCTAGGCTTCTAAGGAAACCTTTGGTGGAATTCTCTTGTTAATCTAGGGGCATGAATGTTCTCCTTAGACTACCAAGAATTTTCTTCTGACCCATATCCTTCCCATTAAACCAGATATTGTAATTTGTTCTTAAAGATCCTGAAATCAAGAATTTTGTCCACCACCAATTATTCTTCACCCTGTACCTCAAGGAGGAGTTGGAAGAATTCTTCCAAAAAAAAGGATTTTCATGAAACAGTTTGGAGTAGTAATATGTGTTAAACAGGGTGAATCTTCATACTGTCGGGAAGTTTTGAGTGAAAGCTAACCTGTTTGATTTGAACAGAAATCTGGAAATGTCCCACAAACGTTTGGCTTATCAACCAACTTTTCACCCACATGAAAGGTAGGAAGGGATCTGCAATGTCTATCAGCAGCTTTCTTGTAACATTCCTGGGCCTCATTTAAAGTCAATCAAGCAATTAATCAATCATCAATGAAGTTAATCTGTTGGTAACAGAAGGAATTGGAGTTGAGATAGGGAGATCAGGAATAAAAACTGGATGATACCCGTTGTTTAAGTAAAAAGGACTTTGAGAAGTGGAGCTATGTTTAGAATTGTTATAAGCAAACTCTGCTGTAGAAAGATAATCCTGCCCTATATTATATTTTGGAGGCCCTGTTGCTTCCCTGTGGGGAGGGGGGACTTAGGCCCAGATTCTCAAAGGCGTTACGACGGCGCAACACCATTTGCACCGTCGTAACTCCTCATCTGGCCCCGGGTATCTATGCGACTGATTCTTAGAATCAGTTACGCATAGATACCCATTAGATCTGATAGGCGTAAGGCTCTTACGCTGTCAGATCTTAAAAGCAATTTTTTTCCCCGCCGCTAGGTGTCGCATCGTCGTTTTCCCCGTCGTCTATGCAAATGAGGTAAGTACGCGAGATTCCCGAACATACGCGCGGTCGACGCTGAGAATTTACGTCGTTTCCGTAGCGTACGCAACGCGTAAGGTTGCCCCTGCTATTATGAGGGGCAACCAATGTTAAGTATGGCCGTCGTTCCCGCGTCGAATTTAAATAAAATTACGTTGTTTGCGTAAGACGTCCGTGAATGGCGCTGGACGCCATTTACGTAAACTTCTAAGCAAATGACGTCAGGGCGACGTCATTTAGCGCAATGCACGTCGGGTAATTTACCCGACAGAGCATGCGCAGTACGCTTGGCGCGGGAGCGCGCCTAATTTAAATGGGCGGGCTTGCGCCGAGCGATTTAACGATACACCGCCGCAAGTTTACAGGTAAGTGTTCTGAGAATCAGGATGTAAACCTGTAAACCTGCGGCGGTGTAACATACATCACATACGTTACGCTGCCCAGGAGCAACGTAAATGTATGAGAATCTGGCCCTTAGAGAGGAGCAGGAGAGAGCGGATGGTGTTTTTTTTTTTTAGTTAGTTTAGGTATTTGGTTTGTTTTGTTAGGATGAAGATGCAATGAGTTTGTTCCGGACATTGGTTTGGGGAAGGGGAGGTTATCTAGGGGGAAAAAACAGGAGGGATGAGTGGGTAAATTTAATGACATCTAAAGATTAAGATTAACGAGATTTAGAGTGACATCTGAAGTTAATATAAGGAGGGCATAGAACCCAGCCTGCCGGTACTGGAGGATATAGGAAGGGCTGGGTTATGTAAACATGAGATTTGATGAGAATCGATCTATATATACTGTACATGTAATGGAAAATGATGTAACGTATTACCTGTACACCCTTTTTGAAAAAAAAAAGAATATAAAAAAAAAAGAAAAGAAGAAAAAAAAAAAGGAAAGATAATCCATCCAGTCATCCTGAAGATAACTGATAAAACATTAAAGGTACTGCTCCAATGTTTGATTGTTCCTCTTGGTCTGACCATTAGAATGGGGATGAAAAGCATAAAACAGATTATTTGTTCTGCCTAAAGCTGAGCAAAAGCTTTTCCAAAATTTCAATGTAAACTGTACTCCTCTGTCAGACACCACATCATCAGGAATTTCATGAAGTTTAAATACTGCTCGAACCAGTACTCTGCAGTTTGTTCAGCAGAAGGTACCCCCTTAACAGATATAAAATGTTCCCTCTTAGTGAGAGGGTTGACAACAAGCAAGATGGTGGTCATTTCTTTTGAAGGAGGTAAATCTACCACAAAGTCCATTGAGATTGACCCCCATGGTCTTTATGGAACAGAGTGGCTGAAGCAACCCCAAAAGAGAAGCTTGGGAGCCTTACTGTGTGCACAGGTCAGGCACATAGTGTTTGACATCATTCTTTTAGCCAGGAATGTGACAAATGTTCTTCAGTCTTAGAAACCCCTAAATGCCACGCAAGTTTTGAATTATGAACCAACCTTAGGGCTTCAACCCAAGCAGATTCAGGTACATAGAGACAATGTGCATGGGTCCAAAAGCCATTCTTGTACTCAAGGTTAATATCCGTAAGAGAATGATTGAGGGGTGGGTCATTTTCATACCCCTCCATGAGGAGACTCAATAAAGGTTTGAAACTTATGGCCTCTAGGAACATCTTTTGAGGCAGGATTGTTCATTCAGAGTTGCCTTCCTGGCGAGGTTCAGTCAACATCCTAGATAAGGCATCGGCCTTACCATTCCTTGACCTAGGTCAATGCAAGATGATAAAATTAAACCTGGGAAAGAACAGTGACCAACGTGCGTGTCTAGAAGACATCCTCTTGGCAGAGCAAATTAATTCTAGATTTTTATGATCCGTGAGAACAGTTACCAGGTGCTTAGCACCTTCCAGCAGATGCCTTCATTCAGAAAAGGCTTCTTTAAATGACAGAAACTCCTTATTCCCAATGTCATACTTCTTTTTAGCTGAAGACATTAAGCAAAATAAATTTGCACAAGAATGAAGCTGCATCTTTTCTCCTTTTTGCTGATAAAGAATAGCTTCCACGGCAGAGTCTGAGGAATTCACTTCCACTATAAAAGGAAATTCAGGATCGGAATGTACCAATATTGGTGCAGAAGTGAAAAGAGTATTTAGCTTAATAAAACCAGTGTGTGCCTCAGGTGACCACACAAAGGGCATTAATTTCTTTGTCGGATGTGTAATTGGTGCTATCACCTTAGAGAAATTTCTGATGAATTGTCTTTGGAGGTTTGCAAATCCAACAAATCATATTTATTTAACATTTCTAGGGGCAGGCTAATCCACCACTGCTTTGACCTTCTCAGGATCCATGCTGACCACTTTAGGAGAAATAATTTATCCCAAGAACTGCATCTAGGATCGTTCAAACTCACATTTCTCCAATTTAATATAAAGTCGGTTCTTTCTTAACCTTTTAAAGACAGTGCATGCATGCTTCTGATGCACCTCCAGGCTTTAAGAAAATATGAGAATATCATCCAGATAGGCAATCATAAACTGGTCAAATAGATCTCAAAAAGCAACATTGATGACGTTTTGGAAAGTTGCAGGAGCATTGGACTAAAAATGCCCATAACTGGTTCTAAAGGCGGTTTTCCAGTAGTCTAGCAGAGCAAGGAATTTCAATGCCCTCAGAGATAAGTTTAATAGGGATGACAAAATGAGATAGTAAAAAATTCACTTTATATTCTTCATGAACCAATGGGGAAATAGACTGGCTATTGGAGTTTATTAGGTAGATTCAGGTAAGGGCGCGCAAATGTAAGGCGGCGTAGCCTAGCGTGTTTACGCTACGCCGCCTTAAGTAAGAGAGGCAAGTACTGTATTCTCAAAGTACTTGCCTCCTTACTTAGGGCGGCGTAGCGTAAATGCGGCGGGCGTAAGAGCGGCCAAGTCAAATGTGTTGGAGGGGGGCGTGTTTAATGGTAATGAGGCTTGACGTTTTTTTGTTACTGCGCATGCGCCGGGCGCCTACATTTCCCAGTGTGCATTGCGGCTAAGTACGCTGTACGGGCCTATTGATTTTGACGTGGACGTAAACAACGTAAATCCCGATTCGCGGACGACTTACGCAAACAACGTAAAAAATTCGAATCTCGCGGCGGGAACGGCGGCCATACTTTAACATTGTTATTCCACCTAATAGGTGGAATAACTTTAGGCCTGCTAATGCCTTACGGAAACGGTGTAAATCGACTTCGGCGGCCGGTTCATCTTCTCTCTTTCTTCTGAATGGAAATCGATCTTTTATTAGCATCAACCTGCATAGGCTCAGGACTGTTAGGCCGCGTACACACGGTCGGTCGCCCCCCCCCCCCCCAGCTCCCCATTTTACTTACCTGAGCCCTGGAAAGTCCTGCGTCGAGGACACGCTCTTCCTTTGCCCTTCATTGGATAGATTTATAGCAGCGGAGCTATTGGCTCATGCTGCTGTTAATCAAATCCAATGATGCTGGTTCCGGGGGTGTGTGGCTGAGGGGGTTATCTGAGGCGGGGAGGAACTGAGAGAGCTGCCAGGGGACCCCAGAAAATGCTGTTTGGGGGCACTCAAGCTGTATTACATGTTTGTTATTTAAAAAAAAATGCACACCTTTACAACCTTTACTTGTCCACACATCTCCACACATCTCCACACATCTCCAAAGTGTTCCCTTGTGAGTTCTCCACACAACTCTTTCAAGTCTCTCAACCTTTTCTTTATACTCCAATTTTAACTTTGTTCATGAAAGCTTTCCTCTTAAGCCTAAGTTCCTATATGTGTGGGTTGGGAATGCGTACATACATTTGTGCATTCTCAACCTTCAGACAAAACATGCATTAGCAAAAAGCCTGTGTATTCATGCACACAAAAACAGCATTGGTGCGGCAATACCATGAAGGTGTGAACCTTCCTTTAAAGGAATAGGAGGCCTGCCCACAGATGGCATCAGTGGGGTAGATTCACGTAGCTGCGATTTAAGTTACGGCGGCGCAGCGTATTGTATTTACGATACGCCGACGCAACTTACAGGAGCAAGTGCAGTATTCACAAAGCACTTGCTCCGTAAGTTCCGGCGGCGTAGCGTAAATGGGGCCGGTGTAAGCACGCGGAATTCAAATGTGGAAGGGGGGGGGCGTATTTTATGTAAATCGATGATGACCTGACGTGATTGACGTTTTGTACGAACGGCCCATGCGCCGTCCGTGTACATATCCCAGTGTGCATTGCTCCCGAGTACGCCGCAACGGCGTATTGGTTTCGACGTGAACGTAAATTACGTCCAGCCCTATTCGCGAATAACTTACGCAAACAACGTAAAAAATTCTAAAATCGAAGCGGGAACGACGTCCATACTTAACATTGTGTGCTGCCTCCTATGAGTTCCCTTCTATAAGTAAGAGCAAAGTTACACCGTAAAAAGCCTTACGCAAACGACGTAAAAAACTACCGCCGGGCGCACGTACGTTTGTGAATCAGCGTATCTAGGTAATTTGCATACTCTACGCCGAAAACAACGGAAGCACCACCTAGTGGCCAGCATGAGAATGCACCCTAAGATACGACGGCGTAAGAGAATTACGCCAGTCGGATCTTTGGCTAATGTCGGCGTATCTTGCTTTCTGAATACAGAAAGAAGATACGCCGGCGCAGATTTGAATTTACGCGGCGTATCAATAGATACGCCGGCGTAAATTCTTTCTGAATCTACCCCAGTGTATTCTACACTATACACATTTCACTTTGTGGGGGGATGACCTTTCAATTTGTGTGACTGGGAAAACAAATATTATTTTCTTGCAGTCTCAGTAAGTACCAGTGAGTTGATTCACAATGCCACCCTGAATTGCATACTCACCCTTTTGGCAGTGCAAAGACAGGGCTGAATAAATGGCATAGGTTTAATATGGGAAGAAGGCCAAAATGGTAAGTAACCAGATTAAAGGCAGCATTTTAATTAAAATATAGCTGAGAACAAAACAATATTATATTGCAGCTTACCAGTCCTTAAAAACGCTCACTGTACTGTATCTATACACAAAAAAAAACAGCCATTATTATGCCTGTCTACAACAGAGAGTACCCTCTCTCCACTAAAGCCACTGCTGGAATTTGGCTGCATGGGAATCAAAAGCTTCATGGTAGGCCTAGCCCTAATTCACATTAACTTCGGCTTTGAAATCGTGCAACTTCATTTTCATTACTTTCCTTTTCTTCATCATCAGCCTATCTGCATATTTGATCTTGCTGATCCTGACCTGACACTTCCCCAAAGAGAAATGATTATGAAATATTAAATGGATCTTCACACGCAATTTGAATTTCCCTCCTCTCCACCCCTCCTCCCTTCAATTTTTTTTTTCATTAAAAAACTTCTGGCTGCCCCCAATGCACCTAATTCACCCAGCCGAATGACGTGCACTATGCTTGCTAGTGATTGAGTGAAAAGTACTTATATGAAAAAAATCGATTAGGGGATATTTTGGGTTGCACAATCACTTGAAGGTGGATAAGATCTATGATGAACTGTTGCACCTTTATAATCTACATTTTACATGGACTTTATTAATCTATGTGTCATTATCATGTTTTTCTTTAGGAATTGATGTATATGTATGAATTTACACTATTATAGAATAATTTATATATTTTAGATATTTGAGTAACAGAGTTTTACATTATTTGGTTGCGCTGCACTATATAGATATTATTAACCTGATATGACTGATTTCCCCTCAAAATCAGTATTGATTGAATAGTTTTGGCAAAGGCAACTGGATTTTGTGTAACAGCAATAAGCTATCGTTGAGTTCCCTGTAAGTATATACTTGGAAAAACTGTGGAAAAAAAAGTCACTTAGCATATCGCATGATATTCATTTTAGTACTATGCTGCATTTTGTACAATTTATTAACCCAAGCTGTACCAAAATACCTCCAAAACAGAAACACACATTCCAGAGCTGAGGCAGTTGTTATGCCCAACTAAAAAATTACAGTGCCATGTTTCAAAGAAACAGCGAGGAAAGGCGACGTGTCAACATCGGGAGAAGGAGAGAAGTGAAGAACATGACATCACAGCACGGAAGAAGAACTCACAGCACGGAAGGAGAAGAAGACGTATATCACGATATCAATACACTAAACGTTAAAAAGTTAAAATTATATATAAATATATAAAAATATATATATAAAATTAAAATTAAAATGAGAGAGAACCATGATTAATAATCAGAGATGAAGCAATTGAGATCAAACTCAATGTTCAAACCATTGGGCGATAAAGATCTTATTTCATGAATCCATCTGGATTAGCTCTTACTCAATTCACGCACTTTATGACTTCCCCTCCAGTGGGGAGTATATTTGGCAATAGCCCAAAACTTTAGATCTTTAGGGTTTTTTTTATGACAAAGGGCAAAATGTCGCGACACATTGTGTTTGGGGAAGCCCTTTTGCACAATAACCGTTGGTCTGGATGTCTTGCTGACTATAAATAACATCAGCCAAGATCCGACCAGCAGTTACCCATGACTAAGTCACATGTTTAGTGACGTAACGCGTGGGGGAGGAGCTACGAACAGGACGGATCACACATCCGAATGAGGAGAAACATCGTATGCTGAGCAGCCAATGAGGATTGTTTATTGCTGATGTAAATCGGTGGATTCGTGAGTGTGCCCTTATCACAAGCCTGATATTTGTTGCCATATGGTCCTTGTATATCTGCGCAATGAGGATTGTTTCCTTTTATCTCTCTGTTTCTCTATGAGCTGCACAATTGTGGAAGATCTGACACCCATATGTGGAACAATCAGCCTGGAGTCTTAGAACTTGATCGCACCATACATTCTTTCAAGCCAGTACACGGCAGTGAGCTTGCACACAGGAGGAGTATTGCATCCACATACTCAGTATGCATTTGGACTAATTGTATACACACTTGTATTGATTCAATGAATCACTTATGGGTTTGTGATTTATAGTTTTCACATCACAGAAGTTAATACTCAGCGCATATTACCACTACTGTACATACTTAACATTGGTACGCCTCATGTACTCCTCATATAGCAGGGGTAACTTTACGCCGGGAAAAGCCTAACGTAAATGGCGTATCTGTACTGCGTCGGCCGGGCGTACATTCGTGAATTCTCGTATCTAGCTGATTTACATATTTTTAGGCGTAAATCACGCCTAAAAATGATACACGCCCCTAGCGGCCAGCGTAAATATGCAGTTAAGATACGACGGTGTAAGAGACTTACGCCGGTCGGATCTAATACAAATCTATGCGTAAAAGAATCAGGCGCATAGATACGACGGCTCGGACTCAGAGTTACGACGGCGTATTTGGAGATACGCCGGCGTAACTTGTACGAGAATCCGGGCCTAAGTGTCCAGAAAAAACACCATCACAGTTCATTTGCCTCAACTAAAGGTAGGTCTTTCACAGTTATCAAAAAAGAAAAGAACTCTGCGCTTAACCTAATAAAAAGTGAGGTGAAAATAGGTGAATAATATGAAAATTATATTATAATAAGTGAAAAAATTCATCGAACAACAAATGGTGCTGCTGCTCATGAAAGCCTAAATACTTAAAGCCCAAAAAAACATACAAAAAATAAACAAGCGCGCAACCAAAAAATTATTAAGTGAAATTAACTGACTCAATATGTTTGTGAGTATACAATGCACAAAATAAAACAGTGAAGGAAAAACAAATATTACCAAAGTAACTAAGTGTTAGATAACCACTGTGTGAAAAAAATATATAAATAAAAACAAAAAACAACAGTCCCAAACATGAAATGAGGAAATTGTTAGCAATAGGACACTTCTAGGGATTAATCCAATAATCTCTGTAATATTCAATGGAATATCTAGAAGGAGCCTGGATCTTAATTTCAGCCAAAAGAGTGTGAAATTACTGCCGCTTACTGGACTGGAAAGATCTCAGTTTAGGGAGATCTTTAGAGCGTGTGCATCAGCCTGACGGCTACGGTAACAGACCACCTTGATCAGGGAGGGATGCTTCCATCTTGCTGGATGAGGAAAACACCTTCAGCAGTTCTTCAGGAAAAACAGACAGAATCCACTCGGCTTTACCAGGCACTGGATCTGAGAATCGTAAAATGCAACGCCTGTGTGCAGAGCTGAAAAAGATCCGTGGTGCTCAGTACATCAATTTGTTGGTTGCGCGCTTGTTTATTTTTTGTATAGGTCTTTCACAGTATCAGAAATCTTCCACCATGGACTGCCACCAAAGAGTGCCACCCACATGCCCAGTCAGGTGTCTTCTCACTTGATGCCATGGACCTCTTAAAATAATCAAGGTGGTTCAAAGTGCTTTAATCCCATAGGCAACAGATCAGCAGCACCGAGGTCACATCTCCATAATCCACTGCTCTTGCATAAAAAGGTTAAAGAAGATATATCAAAGAAGATCCAATAGTCTAGTATTGGAAGTAACTTTTTAATAAAAGAATAAAAAGCAGTAACACTCACAATGCACAGAGACACATGCAAGCATATGCATTGTATATCTCTCAGCTAAGCAAGATGGCGCCTGGCCCCTCCCAGTGTTTTTTACTTTTTTCTGCATATGATTTATGATGATTGTGTAAATTTATGAGCTTTGTTGTTTATATGCACATTTGAGTCCACATTTGATAATTTTATATTAAGGAGTGCTTCACTGTTATTAGGTATACATGTTTATCTTTTCCCTGTAATTTTTTTCAATAGTTTTTTCCCCTCAGTTAATGGATCTCACAATTAGTATGCCAACCAGCAGGGGGTTAGGGCTAGTATTTATGGGCTTTTCAGATGAATATGAAATTTGTGTGTCATCTAGATTTTTGCCTTGTTTTATCCAAAGCACAAACTATACTCAGATGTTACCTGATTTCAAAATCATGTATATCAGCCCTTGCAAAGTTTGAGCTGGGTTCGGGTATCTATCTAGTACCTTTTAAGTTTTACAATTGGACACTATATTAATAAAGAAATTGTGGGCTGTACAACGTATTTTGAATACATGCTCTAAATTTCTATTGTATTTGTACAGCCAGCACCTGTTTATTTCCTAACACTTATTTTGTAATAAATAATTACAAAATTAATAACTCTATAATAGGGTATAATCATTTTCAAACAGAATTACCCAGCTTCCTATTTATGTTTCCAGCAGCAATTATATTTTAAGACAAAGCAATTATTTGTTGATTAATGCTGAATGTTTTATGCAAGTTACAACTTTACTATTATTTATATTTTAAATGTTATCATTTGCATGTATTACTGCTGCAATGTGTTATTTGAAAAGAGCAATATGCGTTTTTTGCTTATTTTAATCAAATTTTAAATAATATCTTTGACTTAACCTCCAGATGGCACTATTTAACTAAGGACTGCTTTTCTTGAATTTTTAGCTACAAGGTGATATTAATCAAAATATGCAATACTTGAACTACTTAGAATAAATTACATTTGTCGGGTTTGCCAAGTCACAGTTGGTCTTGCAAGTCTATACGCAAAAACGACTATGACTCACTAATTAACACTGTTAATCAAGTTATATAGTCAAAATATTTTTCATTCCAAGTAGGATTGAACATGTGCACATTCAATAATTATCACATTGTTCACTGGGAAAGTGGCATTCACCTATTTATTACTGGAATTACATTGTTTTAAGTATTTTTCTAAAGTTTGTGTTAATGAACTTATATTTAGTTTAACTTCTATAGAGTCTTTACATTCCTAAGATATACACTGGCATTGTCATTTATACACTGGCATGTCATTACTTCTTAATGGCACCCCAATCGCTGTGAGATTTTGCTGCGGTTGTCACGTGATAAATCGAGATGCAGTCGCAGCAAACCGCATCGCACGACGCTGTCGTCCAAAAGAAGCTCCTGCTCCTTTTTGAGCAGCAATCTTAGTGCATTGCGATTTTGCCACGATTGCAGCACGATTTATCGTGCATCTGCTGTGGCAAAATTGCACCGCATTTGAGGTGCAAATAAGAAATAATGACATCTCAAGCACGTCCCCTGTTTTTGCGCTGCAGGCAGAATCTGGCAATTCCGAAATGCCCAGGTGTGAAAGGAACTTTAAGTGAAGGGACTGGTAATGTTACTGTTGACCTTTACTATCAAAAAGTCATTTAGCGAAAGACCATATGCAGTTATACATTAGCACAACCTAGTGGTAGATGTGAATTAGCATTTAGGCTACATTTTTACAAGTAAAACTACCAAACACTGCACTGGATATATGTAAAACAAGGTATAAATTAGTGATACAGTGGTTTTCCAGTTTGATTATTTGTGGGGGTTTTTCAATGATGAGTATCTGTGCAAGTATTCTGTATGTTGATCAGTTGCTATTTTGGCTAATTATTTCACAGCCAAATAATTCTAATTTTTTAGTATTCTAGAATTTTTCAGCATCTGAGTATTCATTCTTTCCTTTTCATTGATTGATTTAATATTCATCAACACAATACAATTATTCCTTGCTCCATGGCTAATTTATAATACTGTATATGCAAAACCTAATAATGAACTTTTATTATTTGGTCGATTTTGGTCTTTTTTTAATGATTTAATTTAAAGGGTTTTGGTTTTCTGTAAAAAAATAAATACCTTGTTGGTCTTTTAGAAACCTAGTTTGCTGCTAATTTTATATGCAGTCTGTTTATGCTACACTGAAATCCTAAACTGTGTTACCATCCCTGCCCATATTATCGCTGTGAGTGCAAATCAAAAGAAAACGATCTAGGGTAACAATACTGCTCCTCCATACATATAGCACAGTGAACACTGTCACCCTACAAAGTGTGTCACTGGCTGAAACATTAGGTAAAAATAAAGAGAAACAAAAAAAAATGCAGCCACCACATGTAAGGAATTGTAAACACATGGTATACTGCTATTTTTGTCTTGGGTTTGGATGCATTTTAAATTATATTTAATTTACTATTTACTTAAAAAATATTTTTAATAATAAATTTGTATAACTTTATGGTATAAAGTATATAATCTCCTTTTTTATTTAAATGCTGTTATATATATATTTCATCAACATTTACAAAAGTGACACAGACAGGGTTTGGGGAAAAAACGTAGTGCTATTAAAGGGACTTGAGTAGTTGCAACAGCAGTTTTTTTGTAAAAGAAGATATTACTCATAGAAATTAAAGGTAACCATAGTTTGTCCCAACCCCTGTCTCTTATGCCGCGTACACACGATCAGAGTATCCGATGGTCTAAAATCGGATGGATTTTTTCATCGGAATTCCGTTCAAGCTGTCTTGCATACACACTGTCAGGCTAAATTACGACCGTCCAAAACGCGGTGACGTAAAACACTACGACGAGCCAAGAAAAATGAAGTTCAATGCTTCGGAGCATGCGTAGACTTGATTCTGAGCATGCATGGATTTTTCTCCGAAGGAATTCCACACAGACAATCGGAATTTCCCATCTGATTTTTTTCCATCGGAAGAATTTAAAACATTATGGGCCAGATCCTCAGCCAGCGGTGCAAATTTAGTTTGTCCTAACTTATGTGATTTAAGTTACGTTGCCCTAAGTTGGTGTCGTAAGTGCCGTATCCACAGCGCATTTGCGTCTAAATGTGCGCCAGCGTAACTTAAATTCAGAGGCGTAAGGCGGGGTTTTTGCAAGTGGGAAGGAAGTGGGCGTGCTTCATTGTAATGAGCCGTGACCCCATGCAAATGAGGCGCCGGCCCTACTGCGCATGCGCGCACGAATCGGGACCTCACTGGGCATGTGCAGAACTTATCTTGGCGCAATCAGTGAGATAGGTAAAAGGCCAAGTGTACTTAGTTTGAGGATCGCCCTGTGTCTAAAAAGCACCACACACACACACTTCCCTTGCTAAAGTATATCCCATTGTTCCCCTTCCATGAGCAATTTGCTTCTGCTCTGTTTGTTTGTGTGTTGGTAAGTTGTGTTTGTGAGAAAAGTGTTTGAGGAGTTGGAGAGTCTAGTTGTTGTTTGTGTTTGAGAAGTGTATTTATTTAATTTGTTTGTTATTGTTTTTGCTGATTGTTTTTTGGTGTTTGTTTTTTGGTGTTTGTTTTTTGGTGTTTGTTTTTTGGTGTTTGTTTTTTGTTTGTTTGTTGGTGCGTGTTTCTTTTTGAATTACTATTAGCTGTGTCCTTGTGTGTTTAGATTTTCTTGATTTTTTGGTGGTATAGATTTTTGTCAGGTTTTTGGGTGTGTATTGTCGATTGTTTGTCGGGTGTGTTTGTTGTTGCTGGGTGGTGTATGAGATGCCCCCTAAACGCAGGAAGCTTAATTTCACCCTGGGAGAGAAGCAAATTCTTGCTCGGGGCATTGTGAAATATGGGCGATTTCTGCATGGCCCTGAGAGCCAGAACACCACCCCGGCCAGGAGGAGGCAGCTTCTTAAAAAGATAACGGACCAGATCAATGCGGCGGGGGGGGGGGAGACTAGGACCCCCGCTGGCATACAGAAAAAAATAAACGATCTGAGAAGCGTCGTCCGGACTAAGATGGCAAGGATCGACGCCCATACCAGGGGCACTGGAGGAGGGGGACCCTGCCCAGTCAGACTGACGGAGGAGGAATGGGCAGTGGCCCAGTGTTTCCACCCACAGCAGGTGGTGGGCCTGCCTGGCTATACGTCAGATGTTCCTAGGAGGACAGGTATGTTTTTTGGTTTATTCTCTGTTGATTAGCATGTGTGGGTGGGGGAAGGGAAGATGTGCCAAGTGTGTGGTTCCTCAAACATGTGATTGTTTTGTGTCCTCCACAGATGGCCAGGAGGTTACACGCCAGGAGGTTCCACGCCAGGAGGTTGGAGGCCAGGAGGTTCCACGCCAGGAGGTTGGAGGCCAGGAGGTTGCAGGCCCATCGGGCCAGGCTGCAGCACCACCCCCAAGACAGGCAGATGATGAGTCCCAAGAAGGGCAGGATTCCCCAGGGGAGGGGATTGGCCAAACCTACACTCATGAGGAGGTTGAGGGGGAGGAGGTTGAGGTTGAGTGGGAGGAGGATGATGAGGGGGAGGAGGAGGAAAATATGCAGATTGGCCGGGAAGTCCTCCTGGCCACTGATATGATGACCTTTGAGTCTTCCCCTGAGACTACCCCTGAGGCTGGCACCAGTCAGGCCACCATCAGGGGTAGCCCCTCCCACTTCTCCCCCAACAGGCCTCCAGTCACCAGGGTCACTCTCTCCCCTCCTCCATGCCCGCAAGACTCAGCGGCAGCCAGGGGGACAACCCAGGAGACCGTGGCTGTGGGCGAGCGTCTGTCGGCCAGTGTGGTGAAGGACAATGCCCGGCAGACCCGCATTCTTGGAAAATTTTTGGAAAAACTGACGCAGATGGAGCACAGCCATGGTGAAATGATGGAGGCACTCGGTGATGTGGCCACCAACTCAACGGCGGTCATAACATGTTTGAATGACATACAGACCGCCACAACGCGCGTGGCCCATGAGCTGAGTGCCCTGACCCAGGCTGTGCAGGACAATACAAGGTCTGGCCAGGCCAATGCGGCTGCCCTCACTGCCTGTCTCACTCGCATTGCAGGGGCCATGGAGGGCAGGCCAGCAGGGGCGGCTCCTCCTTCCCCAGCTCAACCCCCCCAGGAGGCTCCTCCTTCCCCAGCTCAACCCCCCCCAGGAGGCTCCTCCTTCCCCAGCTCAACCCCCCCAGGAGGCTCCTCCTTCCCCAGCTCAACCCCCCCAGGAGGCTCCTCCTTCCCCAGCTCAACACCCCCCCAATGGACATCCTCCGCGACGGCGTGGCCGTGGCCGTGGCCGTGGCCGTGCCCCTGCTCGTGCCCGTGCCCCTGCCCGTGCCCCTGCCCAGCCAAGGCGTAGCAATCGCCGCCGCTAAAAAATTTGCTGGGATACTTGTTTTTTTTTGTTTATGCATTTTTTTTTTTTTTAATTTTGTCTTCTGTACTTATGATTTGGTTTATGTGTGTGAATGATGTGTGAATGTGGGGGGGTGGCATTCCTAAGAAATTAAGGTTGTCACCCTCAGTTTTGGTGGAGAAGGGATCCCCAGGACCAGGGAGAAGGGCAATCCCAGGTTCCTGAATGGTGTATGAATGCACAGTGACATAATTGGAGCCGTGGCGTGGCGTTACTGCTCCCAAGTCCCAAGGGGGGGGGGGGGGACTTGGATCTAATCCAATTCGATGTGCATGTGATGTGTCTGTGCAAGGAACCACAGTGGTGTGCATTCATGCATTATCATTGTGACTTTATTGATGTGCATTTACAGTGAAAAAATACATACTTATTGTGACATTAATCATGTGCATTTACAGTGAAAAAAAACATACTTATTGTGACATTAATCATGTACATTTACTGGGAAAAAATGCCTTCTGCAAGGCGTCTCCTAGCTGTTGTGCCCTCAGCAGACCGGGTAGAGTTGGTTGGGATAGTATTGCCTGGGTCAGGGGTCAGGTCATTACATAAGTCAATATGCAGTCCCCTTCTGAGGGCAAAGTTATGGAGTATGCAACATGCCCCAATTATTTGACACACAAAGTCAGGGGAATACAGCAGGGTACCCCCAGACTTATCCAGGCATCTGAAGCGGGACTTCAGAAGCCCAAAGGTCCGTTCAACCACTCCCCGGGTTCGTATGTGCGCCTGGTTGTAGCGTTGCTCTCCTGGGGTTTGGGGGTTCCTGAATGGGGTCATTAGATGAGGTCCCAAGGCATATCCAGAGTCACCTGTAAGGGAAAAGACAGGAGGATATTAGTCATGCATGTGCCCCTTGTGATGTCAGCATCATGGGGGGGACATACCTGACACACATGTCACTCACCAATCAGCCAGCTGTCTCCATACATGTTCTGGTCAAAATCTCTTGAGATCTGTGTCTGCCGGTAAATGTAACTATCATGGCAGGATCCAGGAAATTTAGCACAGACATGCCAGATGAGGCCATGGGCATCAACGATGACTTGCACATTAATGGAATGCCAGCCTTTACGATTCCGGAACATGTGCTCAGTATCATGGGGTGGTTGTAGTGCCACATGGGTACAATCAATGGCCCCGATGGTGCGTGGAAATCTGGCAAGGTTGTAAAAGTCGGTCATTGACTTTAAACGCTGATCCTCCTGGGTGGGTTTCTGAAACTGATTTCCCATGCGCAGCAGGATTGCAGGGACCACTTGGTGCACACACCTGCTGATGGAGGATTGTGCCATCCCAGCCACGCCTCCACTTGTGCGTTGGAATGAGCCAGTGGCCAGAAAATGCAAAGTGGCCAGTACTTTGGTGAGTGGCTGCAGGGCATGGGAGCGTTGGGTTGGGCTGGTAATATCATCCTGAAGTATTGATGTTAATTCCAGGATGGCCTCACGGGTAAATCTGTAGGTGCGGTAAACTTCACAAGCAGGCATGCCAAACAAATCTTGCCGTGGGCGGTAGACCCTCTCCTGTGCCCTCATCCTCCTCCTCTGTGCCCTCCTCCTTCTTTGTGTCTCTATATCAACTAATGCAGCTAGTATCATTGCTGGTCCTGGCATTTTGGCAGAGAGATTTCAGTCCTGAACGTTTGTGTGCTGAGCTCTTCCTGAATGGTGTTGCTTCAGCAGACATTCAGACGGCATGTGTAAAATTAGGGCTGCTTTTATAATGTGTAAAATCCCACCAAAAAACTAACAGGTGCGCACAGGGCGTAATCTACGGCGCACACACTTAATTCTGTGGATCGCCCTATCTCCCTCATTTGCATCTTTGCCTATCAAATAAAGCGGCGTGCCTAGCGTAATTTGCGCACGAGAATGCGCCGGCGTAATATTTTTAGGTAGGACGGAAAAGCCCGAATTTCAGGCGCTTCTCGTTTTGAGGATCGGGCGCAAAGATACACGCCGTGTAAATTTAGAAAAATCGAGTTAAGTCGGCGTATCTCTTTTGTGGATCTGGCCCTCTATTTTTTTACTCCGATGGAAAAAAGTCTGATGGGGCCCACTCACGATCTGAATTTCCGATGAAACAAGTCCATGTGACTTTTTTCATCGGAAAATCCGATTGTGTGTACGAGGCATTAAAGTATATCTATAGCCCAAACATTTTTCATCATTTTATATAGATTGGGTAAGGATTAAGAACCCCTGGTCAGGTTTTACTGCCATTTTATCCTTTCTGCCTAAGCCCCCGTTAAGGAGATTCACCGCTCTATTTGTCCTGTTTACCATTACATACCTCCCAACTGTCCCTTATTTAGAGGGATTGTCCCTGATTTGGAGCAATGTCCTTCTGTCCCTCATTCCTCCTCATTTTGGTCTGATCTATATAGTTGTATATAAAAATTTACTTTTTATCTATCAAAAAGTTTTTCCCAGTGCTATCTGATTTCTAAATTGCTGCATTTGTAAATTCTGACAGGCATTATAAAGAAATAGTAGTAGTAAAAAAGCACTTGTGGGTTTAGCCAATCTTATTTTTTTTTGTTCAATTCTCCTTTAAGGGAATGTGGCAAGGGGTGTGTTCTATGCCTGCATACTTTTGCTGATAGGTGTCCATCATTCTAATCTCAGAAAGTTGGGAGTTATGCCATTATCGTTGAAAGTGAAAGTAAAAGAAAACCCTCATTTTTGGGTTGTCCCCAGAAAAGTAGTAGATGGGAAATCTTCCAGTGGGGACACTAGTTCTGGTGACCTGGGGGTCCCCAAAAAATCCTTTAATTTGCAGAGATATCCTCTCACTTCCTGTTTGGCTATGGCATCTCCACAATGGGACAGAGATGGGGGAAAAATCTGACAGGGGCTATTACCCCCCCCCCCCCCCCTTACTCTATCTGAAATGAAAAAAAAGTTTTGCCCATAGTTCTACTTTAAGTAGAGGATTATTAGAACCTCTGTCTCTTTTTATTGTTTTCCGTTTCCGTTGCAGATTTTCCCTGAATTTCTGTCTGGTAAAACCATGTCCCCAGAAGAGAAAGTTAGGAGAAATCTATCCAAAAGAAGTCCCAACAGGAAAACTTGACATGGATGCTAACTGTTCCATATTCTACCCAAAACAGAAAATTATGTTTAAGTTTAAATACATTTTAATGGATGGTTCGGTCTACACGTAATGAATGAAGTATAGATGAAGGAATTTAAAATGTAAATATTTGAGTTAGTATACAATTAATATACCCATTAATCTCATGTTTTAAGCATATACAGTACTCAAAATGCAATATTTTTTACAATTGCTCTCAATTAAATTAAAATTGTATTTTCTGATCTTTTTTTATTTTTTATTTAAATACTTATAATTCAATTTACAGGGCACAAATTTTGAAACAAACATTACTAATACTAATTCATTAGAAATGTAGGTTGATGAATATAAAACTGTATATGTGTCTTACTAGGGTGAGATAATGTGAAATACAGCAAATGCAATGTTATTTTTGCTTAAAAAAAAATGCAGCTTTTTATTCAGGACTACAACTATTATAGAAATGTCAACTAGGGTGTACTGTTTTCTAAAGTGTTTTATGGAAAATAAATAAAAATAAAGTATGAGTATATTAAGGAAAATTAATTATTCTTTTTCTTTTAAAGTATCAGATTTGCACCAAACTATTATTCTTATTTTCTTTCTCACTCCTACAAGACATTCCTATGTTACTTTGCTTATATAACTAAAAATGTTGTAGCTCTTGTGATGGCAGAAATTATCTAATGGATCAAGGTATCGTCAACAGTTTCTACAAATACCCTGAAATAATCTTAACTGGTGTTGGAAGGTTGCCTTGATTTGTTCAATAATTTTTAGGAGTTTCTATCCCAAATTTTTTTTTCATTATTGTGCTCATTAGACCTAAAAAAGAAAAAAAAATATTTTTTTACTCATCTGGAAATGCCTGTTGCTATGCAGTGCAACGAAATCTGCCTTTGGAATCACCTAGGATCCTGACATCATCTCCCTCTAATGCTCCTGGGAAATGTGTGTCATCATTTCCCAGGATGCAGTGCGCTACCCAATTATTACTCCCCATCCAAGACTTCCAGGAAGTTTGGGCCAGATTCACATAGAGTTGCGGCCGTGTTTTCAGTGTTAGTGCCCGATCCACAAAGCACTTACCTGTAAACTTGCGGAGGTGTATCGTAAACACGTCCGGCGCAAGCCCGCCCAATTCAAATAAGGCGGGTACCATTTAAATTAGGCGCGATCCCGCGCCGGACGTACTGCGCATGCCCCGTTCACAATTTTCCCAACGTGCTTTGCGCGAAATTACGGCGGCGCGACATGTTTGTGAATCGCGACGTGCGTAACGTACTTACGCCGTTAAAAACAAAAAATTCAAAAGCGATGCGGGAACGACGGGCATACTTTAACATGGTGGAGTCATTTTACACCATGTTAAAGTACCCCTAATTTTGCGACGGGAAACTAAGACTTGCGCCGACGGATCGCCGTAACTGCTAATTTGCATACCCAATGCTGGAATACGATGCGAACTCCACCCAGCGGCGGCCGAGGTACTGCATCCTAAGATCCGACGGTGTAAGTCAATTACACCTGTCGGATCTAAGGGCTATCTATGCGTAACTGATTCTATGAATCAGTCGCATAGATACTCTGAGAGATACGACGGCGTTTCAGAGAAACGCCGTCATATCTCTTCTGTGAATCTGGCCCTAAGTGCTTGTGGGCTTCACAATGCCCACAAGCAAAATGACAACGGTGTGGACATAGTTTTATAAACTATCTTTTTTGAATAACTATGCGGAGCGGCGGCGGCGGATTGTAAAATAGTAAGTGACCGGATTTATATTATAAAAACGCATGATGAAAGGACATACATTTAAAAAATGCTAATTATGGTTGGAACCCCGCTTTAATATTAGATGTAAATTGTTGGAATTTAAACAAAATTGCCTACAATACAGCCTCACTAGTGTCAGCTGTACCTCCTTTTGTAACAATGATTTTTTTTTTTTTCATTGGACTCAAAACTGCTTTTGGAGCAATTTGACTTCTGAAAACAATTGAATAAGAATACATTTTTGGGGATTACTACAGCGTGTACCAGATATCCCCATTTTCTGTAAGGAATAATAAGGGAATAAGAGACTTTATTGATGTTGTTAGTGTGATTGCAGCATTAAATGTGTCTTCCATTTGTTAGACATACAGTATATCCTCTGTGTGATCTGTTCATGGTCTTTTTCTACCTGACCCACTATTGCTTACAGTTGCAAAAATAAGATGATCAACATGCATGTCTTTAGGTTGCAGACTCAGTAAAATATAGAAAATGTAGAAACATTTCATATGCCATCCTTTAAATGTAAGGCACTCAGCAAAGATTGTCTGCTTGGCTTTCTTGGAATTGTTCCTTACCCAACATGGGAAATTTCCAACTCTGAAAATCTTTGTAACCAAGTATCTGCTGCACTCCTCTTGGTGCAGAAAAAAATCTATAAATAAACTGATAACGGGGTCCTTTGTGTGTGTTCATAACTGTTTTGCATTGGTTTCCTGCCCACCTACTCTTGAATGCACATCCTGAATAATCCGATAAGGAATCTCATATTATGGTGACAATGTGAAGGTCAATCAGTACCTGCAGCGAAAATGACTTAGCAGAATGCAAATCAATGGTCCACAATTAGCATCTGAATAAAGCAAATTGGCCATGTTCACTATATGAGTTCATATGAATAAGCTTGCTCAACAATACCAACCAGCCAGTACGGTAATAGTTTCAGAATACAAAGAGAAACAGAAACATGTAAGTGGTTTTATTTCCTAGCAGTTTTGAAAATGTCCTATATTTGCAGATAGGATGTTTTAGCGCTGGAATATTCCTGTCTACTGTTTATAGTATTTGTAGGTATCTACTGTATATAATCCTACCTTATCACACACAATACAATAGTCAGCAGCAGAGATTCTTCCATCCCTGCTGTTTAGCTTTGATGGAGGAATCTATTCGATTGGTTTCATTTAGCCTGTGGATTGTACAAGAGAATCCTAAGGCCTCGTACACACGACCGAACATGTCCGCTGAAACTGGTCCATCGGACCAGTTTTAGCAGACATGTTCGGTCGTGTGTAGGGCCGACCGGACAATTTTCCGGCCGATCGGACAGGTTTCCAGCGGACAACTGTTTCTTAGCATGCTAAGAAACATGTCCGCTGGAACCATGTCCGCCGGACATGTCCGATGGTCAGTATGACTCATCGGACATGTCCGCTGGCCCGAGAACCCACGCATGACGTCAAAGTGATTCGACGCATGCGTGGAAGCATTGAACTTCCGGGATCGCGATCGTCGCGGCCACGTCACCACGTCGTAACCGCGTCGTTACCGCGTCGTCTGTCTGCGGGAAATTTGGTCTGATGGTGTGTACAGCCATCAGACCAAATGATCCCAGCGGACATGTCCGATGAAAACGGTCCGCGGACCGTTTTCATCGGACATGTTGGGTCGTCTGTACGAGGCCTTAGTGTGTATGGATTGGTTGGATTATTGCAGTAATGTAAGCATCCATGTGTATTTGGTGGGGGTCGCCCAATAAAATTGCCAAGAGATCATTTTAAAGCTGGTTATACTACTGGCAATAGGATAGAGTGATCAAACTTCTGATATCATTTTCTGGATTGCCATAGTTTTTTTCTATTTTGTTCAACCTTTTAATAAACTTTATTGATGCTGTAAATTTTTTCAACAATTATGACTTCATGGTTGTCCAAATTCTACCACCCTATCAATATGCATGAGTGGTAGATTGCTTGGTTTCTGGCGATTAATTGTGGTATTTGCAATTCTGGGTGGTTAGAATTGAGTGGAAATTTCCATGTGTATGACCAGCTTAACTTGAATGCAATTAACATCATCTACTGGCAACCTTCTAATCGAATATGTTACTTTTATATATGCAGTTCGCCTCTAACTTAATAAAAAAGTGCTTTTAGAATAGATTAACACAATTTAATTGTATCCTCCAGCTGTAAATATTGACATTGGGTCATAAAGGAATCTGATTTTAAAAGGCAACCACACACAGACTTTACATTGTGATCATCTATGCTGAAAATAAGCATAGTTTACTGAAATAAAAAATGAGAGCATGGTGCACAGTGACAGAAGTCTGGCATCTGTACCTCATGGGCTCAGTTAAGTTATACGTATGCTGTGTAACAAGGGTAGGCGTCTGCAATCTGACTTGCCTTCTGCATTTTTTACATTTCTCAGTAAATAGCAAAAGGAAAATGTGATCAGCAATTTAAAATGACTTAATCACATATTGCAAAACATAAAAATAAGACTGTTGTCTCAATTAAAGAGATAGAGTGCGCTTTACCAAACCGGATTTCTTTATCCATATGTGCAATGTATTTATATATTTTTAGAGTACAAAAAGAATTGAAACGAATATTACATATTATATATATATATATATATATATATATATATATATATATATATATATATATATATATATATATATATATATAATAAATAGCTGTTAAACTTACATTATAAACACACCCTGGGGTTGATTTACTAAAACAGTTTTTTTGTCAAAGCTTAAAGGGGTTGTAAAGGTTTGATTTTTACTTTCTAAATGGGTTCCTTTAAGTTAGTGCATTGTTGGTTCACTTACCTTTTCCTTCGATTTCCCTTTTAAATGTTTTTTTTCTTTGTTTTCTTTGTCTGAATTTCTCACTTCCTGTTCCCCCCTCAGTAAGCTGTTCAGTAAGCTGTTCTGGCTGACTAACCACCGCTCGGATGATGGTGGGCAAGTTTACTGAGGAGAAGCAGGAAGTGAGAAATTCAGACAAAGAAAAAAAAACATTTAGAAGGGAAATCGAAGAAAAAGGTAAGTGAACCAACAATGCACTAGCTTAACCTCCCTGGCGGTATGATTCTTTCAGAAAAAACATGCTGAAAGCGGTACCATTATTTGCAAGGAAATTTGGCGTTTTATAATGTAGGTCTGTCATTTTTAGAAATAACTCACTTAAATCTGACCAAACAAGCTTCTAATAGGCATCTCAGGTATGACATTTTTTTAAAAACAAAATTATAAATTATAATATAATAAATAATTATAAATAATTATAACAAATAATAATATAATTATAATAAAAATTATTCAATAATGTAATCAAATCAAAATCACTGAAATTTGCTCAGTTGCAGAATTGTTGCTGTCATTACTTTTTTTTTTTTATGACGAATTTCCCCACAAATCGCTATCGCACAATTCTGCAAGTGATTCTAATTTATTATCGCTGTTTTTTAGCTGATCTAAAACTATTTTTGACATAAAGGGACACTTTTGGTTGCTATGGACAATCTACAGTTTGCAGGGAGAAAGAAACGTTTTTATTATATAAAATGACATGCATGACACAGGACAGACCACTAGGGACAAGGGGGGTGTGTTTTTTTTACATACAGTACTGTAATCTATAAGATTACAGTATACTGTATGTAATGTGTTTGTTTACTTTTTTGAATTTGGCGCCGTTCTCCGTCCCCGTGCTTCGTAACGTCGCAGGGAACGGAGATCGGCGTCACACGGAGGCACTGTGTGAATCGAGCGAGGTCCCGCTCGCTCACACAGCGCGGTGGCATCGCTGGATCCAGGGACAAGGTAAGTAACTTTGCCTGTGGATCTAGCGAGGCAAGCCCGAGTCTGACTCGGGGTTACCGCTCGCAGCAGGAAAATCTAACCCCGAGTCAGACTCGGGAACACAGCCAGGCAGGTTAAAGGAGCCAATTTAGAAAATAAAAAACAAACCTTTACAACCCCTTTAATTGAACAAACTGAAGTTAGAAGCTGATCGACACAGCTGCACTAGATTTTGCACTCTTCAATTTTAGTAAATCTACTAAACTGATTATAAGCTTTGGAGTACATATTTACTTGAATATACTTTATGGTATGTAAAGAATTAAAGTTTTTCAGGTTTGAACAGGGTGGGGGATGGTTAACACTTTTTTTTTTTTGCTTGCTGGGTCCCTTATATAATAAGAAACATATTAAGAATGTTTATATAAGGTTTAAGTTAAGCTTTTATTTCTGAAGATTATAATACATCTTCATTCTTTCTCATAAGCTCTCTCTCTCTCTACATCCAGTAAAAGCATGATAAAATTCATAAATGTTCTATTGCATTGCTCCGTATTTACCACCTCTAACATGGCCCCAGAACCTGTGTAATAAATATGTGTCCTAGATTAACCCCCCTGGCGGTATTTCCGAGTCTGACTTCCGAGTCTGGTGAGATTTTTTGGCTACGATCGGTAACCCCTAATCAGACTCGGGCTCGCCTCGCTGAATCCACAGGCATGGTTTACTTACCTTGTCCCTGGATCCAGCGATGCCACCGCGCTGTGTGAGCGAGCGGGACCTCGCTCGATTCACACAGTGTCCTCCTGTGCCGCCGATCTCCGTTCCCTGCGACGTTACGACGCACGGGAGCGGAGAACGGCGCCAAATTCAAAAAGGTAAACAAACACAATACATACAGTATACTGTAATCTTATAGATTACAGTACTGTATGTAAAAAATACACACACCCCTTGTCCCTAGTGGTCTGCCCAGTGTCCTACATGTACTTTTATATAATAAAAACTGTTCTTTCTGCCTGCAAACTGTAGATTGTCCATAGCAACCAAAAGTGTCCCTTTATGTCAAAAATGGTTTTAGAGCAGCTAGAAAACAGCGATAATAAATTATAGTCACTTGCAGAATTGTGCAATAGCGATTTGTGGGGAATTTCGTCATAAAAAAAATAAAAGTAATGACAGCGACAATTCTGCAACTGAGCAAATTTCTGTGATTTTGAGTTGATTACATTATTGAATAATTTTTATTATAATTATATTATTATTTGTTATAATTATTTATAATTATTTATTATATTATAATTTATAATTTTGTTTTTAAAAAAAAAATCATACCCGGGATGCCTACTAGACTCTTGTTTGGTCAGATTTAAATGAGTTATTCCTAAGAATTACAGGCCTACAATATAAAATGCCAAATTTCCTTGCAAATAATGGTACCGCTTTCAGCACCTTTTTTTCTGAAATAATCATACCGCCAGGGAGGTTAAAGGGATCATGTGGCAACCCTATACCCTACAGGCTACTGAGCCTATCCTCTACCCTGCTGACCTTCATTCCTCGGCACCCCTGACATTTGTAACTGCATCCCCACATAAGAACTAGAACTGGTCCTGGGCTGGTGTTGAGTCGGACACCCCAAGCTGCCTGCTTTAATTTTGCATTTTTCATGTAATTAACCAACTATTGGCAACTACTAATTTACAGGTGCATGAATTGGGACTGTTCAGTCATGTGATAATGCAGGAATTGGGGCTGATATGAGGTTTGAAGGTGCAGAAATTGGGATGATTTAATGTGTGAAGTGCAGGCATTGGGGCTGATCTGAAGTGTGAAGGTGAAATATTTGGGGTGATGCCCCAAATCTTGTGATGGTGCAGGAATTGAGGTGATCTGAGGTGTGATGTTACAGGAATTGGGGTGATCTTAAGTGTGATGGCACAAGAATTGGGATGATCTGAGGTGTTATGGTCCAGGAATTAGGGTGATCTGAGATGTGAAGATGCAGGAAATGGGCAGGTCTGAGGGTATAGTTGTCCTTTATGCACTATGTGTGCCCCTGTAGCTGCATCGCCCTGTAGCTGCATCATCATCATGGTCAGTGGTCAGTGACACTTTAACTCCTTCCAGTTATACCTATACAGAGTGACAGAGTAAGCCCTTTCCCCCAAGGGGTGCATTCTCTGCTCAGACACTCCACCCAGTCCAGTACAGCTTCTACCCTCCCTGGTCAACCGTGCATATGCACACAAGGTTGAGGCAGGCAGGCCACGCTCTAAACTGCGGGGTAAAAGCGGAGGGCTTGTATGTGAATCTGGAAGTCAAAGGGCCCTTTGAGTTTCCTCTTTTACATACAACCACACTGCTTTATCCCAGCAGCTCAGAGTGTGGCCTGCCTGCCCCAACCCAGTGTAAACAGTGGGTGGTAGTGTGGGGGGTTCTAGGTTAACTTTTGCATCGGGGCACACAAGCTTCAAGGTACACCCCCTGACCATAACATACATTGGGTTCTTTCAGAAAGACAGAAGAAATCATCTTCATGGTAGAGCTTTTCAAATATACTGTAAAACATTTCTGTGCCATGTATACTGGAACATTTATGTTCTAATATAATGCAGGAACTATGAAAAAAAAACATAGGTCTTAATATTGTCAGACTTCATCTCAAAAGCTAAAGAAGATGTGTTCAAACAGGTGATGTCACAAATATTTATTTTGTAGCAGAGCTTTTATACATACCTTGGTTTTATTCTGTATCAAATGTTTATTGCTTTTTAAATCTCATTATCCTCCTGTGTATATATACACTCCATACATGGAATAGAATGTGATTAATGACCTTATTAAGCTATATAAAATCATGACAATAAAATAACTCAATACTCTTTTCCCAGTATGAGACAAAGTGAATAATACATTTGTAATAGAACACATTTTATATATTACCTTCCCTTCTCATATCTTTCAGCTTCTCCTTCCTTGTTAATACCTCTCTCAAATTAAACAGGCCATGGAGGCTTCTCAATACTTATATCTATGTGGATATATATATATATATATATATATATATATATATATATATATATATATATACACACACACACACAGTGCCTTGATAAAGTATTTATACCCCTTGAAATTTTACACATTTTGTCATGGTACAACCAAAAACGTAAATGTATTTTATTGGGATTATATGTGATAGACCAACACAAAGGAGGTTATTTACGAAAGGCAAATCCACTTTGCACTACAAGTGTAAACTACAAGTGCAAAGTGCACTTAAAATTGCACTGAAAGTGCACTTGGAAGTGCAGGCGCTGTAAATTTGAGGGGTAGATCTGAAATGATGGGAAGCTCTGCTGATTTTTATTTTTATTTTTTTACTTTTTTTTTTTATTACAAATATTTTATTTTAGCATAAAAACGGCAAAACAAAAAATTGAAGTCATATAGAAAGACATCAGATAATCATGTAAAAGTATACATCATGAGAAAAGACATCCAAAGCGTAATATAAAAATAAACGAGACAAAAAAACAAAACAATTCCAAAGCATTAAGGAAAAAGACCTGAATAAGAAATACATACGGTCTTGTTTGTCATGGCATAACAATCTCACATAGACTTTAGCTTCATTCCAACAAAATGTGCTTATGTGTCTTACAAGGTTCCCATCTACTATCAAATAGATGTATCCTATCCTGAAGAGTAAATAATATCCTCTCCATAATCATCGCCATATCAATTCTATCATAAATAGAGGTTAGGGGTATAGCAGGGGACTTCCAGTGAAGAGCAATGACCCAGAGAGTAGCTATACAGATAGGGGCAGATCCATGTACATCGGCGCATATATAGGCCGGCGTAGCACATCTCATTTCCGCTACGCTACGCTATATGCAGCCTCAGCAGCACAGATGAATGAATAGATAAGGCTTCCTGCTCATTTACAAACTGAAGCATAGTAAACACAGTTCGCTGTGCTTTAGTGATGAATGGACACAGGAGTATTTAGTACAGATTCCTCACTGTGTTCATTCAGGAAAGGAAGGGGCCAGTAAATTATCCTATCCTGAAACATCCCCCTGTGTGCCCACTGCAGTTGCTGGATGGAAAGGAGGGAGGCCAGAACCCCTGAGGGGGAAAGGGACACACAGGGAGGCCTGGACACCAGATGGCAGGGACAAATGTGCTAGGACCAATCCCCCTACAGTGCAGCCAGAGAAAGAAAGAGGAAATGCTGGCAGCACTGCAGAGAGTGGCAGGAGGGGCTCAGTGTCTGCAATAAGACAATACAGCCAGCCCTCCTGTTCATCAGGTCCCTCGGTCCCCCTTTTGAACTGATGGTGCCCGACCAGGCACTGTATAGTAGGGCTGTCAGTACTGCCTATCAGCGGCCCAGGGTGAGGGAAATGCATCAGTGCGTAAATGAGTAGTATAGATAGGGATGTGCATGTGGAGGTGAGACAACTGGAGAGAAATGTCTCTTGGCGGGGTGAGGTGAGTGGGAGTAGATTTCTGTCAGCAGAGGAGACAACTTTATAGGGATGTCTGTCAGCAGTTGGGGGTAAGGTGGGTTTGTGATGGGAATGGGGAGGAAAGTATGTTAGTGGGGGGACAGTAAGGTGGATGAGGAGGGATTTTTCAACAGGTTACATTGCCGACGGAGCTGTCGGGTGGCTTGTGGGGGAGGGCTTTAGGTGTGTATATGCATTGCCAGTTGAAATGTACCAGAAATCTGGTGTGTGAGACTGAAAAAGGTGAAGCAAGAATTCCCTGAGCCAGGCAGAGCACAGAGTTGAGGTGGGGGGGGGGGGTGATGTCACTACATTCTCTCCACTGCACAAATGTTTGCTACATACAGGATATCCATGAGTAAGTAGAAAAAGTACCTACAGTAGATAACATTAAGATAAAGGAAAACTGTGCATTCCCATAGATAAAATTACATATTTTTTTAACCATTTCCTTTTTTTGGGTGATATTCCTGGGACATACAAAAGGCCAGCAGCAGTTGGAAATTGTTATTTATTTATTTCATGGAAAGTCGATTTTGTGGGTCACGGCTGTTTGGAACAGAAAGCTTTACTTGGTGTAGGAAGATCTTAAAGAAAAAGTTTCTTACCCAACTACAACAGTGCATAAGATAATATTAATTATATATCATTATTATTATCGTTGTTATCATTATTATTATATTATTATTATTATTATTATTATTATTATTATTATTATATTTTAGATTAGGTTACAGTGGGTAACATTTTGTTTGCTTCAAACACCCAATCAGGCGTGCAGGAAAATTTGTTCTATAACCAATTGGATGTTGAAAGTGTTTTACTTGACTTCTATAAATCAGCCCCATTCGGGTTGATTTACTAAAGAAGGTGAGAATCTTCAATCAATAAGATATAGCTGTGGTTACTTTGAACACCCAGCCATCGGCAGATTAAATACCTAAATAGGAATATGCTTTTCACATAATTGGATAATTGAAGAGTTCTGCCATTCAATTTTTTGAGCACAGACTCTCAACTCTTTAAGTAAAAGAACCTCATTGACTCTGATTTATAAAGCAGTCAAATTTTAACTCAATGAATGAGGTGAAAATGAACTTTATAGGAATATACAACCATGTATAAAGACAGGGAAAAAACATTTTGTTCACGTTTTTAATGACTGAGCTATCATTATCGAGAGTATTAAAAATTACTCATGGATGACACCTATCAGTAGATGCTGGGACTGCATCTTATGTGAAGTGCTCATTTAGTAGGCGTTTTTTTAGTACAGTAATTGCAACTCAAATGATTGTGATTGTCACTACAGTAATTCACAGTATGGATTACAAATCCTCAGAAATAAAACAAAGAATTCTAATGCCGCGTACACACGGTCGTTTTCTGCGATGTAAAAAAACGACGTTTTTAAAAACGTCAATTTAATTGACCGTGTGTGGGAGAAAACAACGTTTTATGTCTTCTGAAAAACGACCAAAAAAAATTGAAGCATGCTTCAATTTTATGTGTCGTTTTTCAAAACGTCGTTTTTGACTTCACAGAAATTGACCGTGTGTAGCAAAAAACGACGTTTCAAACGACGTTTTTACACCCGCGCATGCCCAGAAGCTAGTTATGATGCGAGCTTCAATGGAAAAACGTGGTGAACGTAACCTCGCTTTGCTAGAGCACTGTGAAAAAACGATGGTGTGTAGGCAACATCGTTTTTGAAAAGTGTCGTTTTAAAAACGTCGTTTTTTACTTCACAGAAAACGTAGTTTTTTTACATCGCAGAAAACGACCGTGTGTACGCGGCATAAGACTAAATATTTTTTTTTTAACTATACATATCAATCACCTGAATCAGATGGAATTATAATTGATGAATAGTAATGTAATTTAAAGTAAAGTTGGGAAAGTGTAAAGTCAGTACAACAAGTAAAAAGTGGGCACTGAGAGTTGTCAGAAAAAATTGCTTTTCATTACTAAGTGTTCTCCAAACTGCACAATAGGCCCCAGGACCCCATAATAACATAGTGTCAGCTATGGGGCAGGGTTAGAGAAAGTAGCATTAAAGCTGAACTCAGGTAAATTCTTTTTCTCCTGTGCAGTGGGGCTGTGCCTACACTCTACAGGTTAACTGCTCATTTTATTCTATGGCAGATCTGTTGATCCTCCCTGTACAAAACCTGTCCTGCACCCCTGCGCTCCAGCAGTCTTGAAAATAAACTATTCCTGATGTCAGCATGCTCAGAGAATGCTCCATAGACATGGCGGGGTACTTTGAGAGGGGAGAGGACTTCTGTTAGAGGGGGGAGGGTTGTGGCCGCAGGTTTTTACTTTTTGTGCTGGGAGGGAATGGGGGGGATTTGCACAAAGATGGGGGAGTTCCTAGAAGGAGGGATTTGGGGGGGGTGGAAGAATTGTGCTGAGATGTGTAATTTTAGGGGAAGGACCTGTGCTTAAATTGGGGAAAGGATTTATGCTAAGAGGAGGAGGATTTGTGCTAGAAATGGGATTTGGAAGTAGGGTGATTTGTGCTTGAAGTGAGGGAGAGGATTTATGCTGGGAGGGGGAATTTGGGGGGATTTGTGGTGTTGGGAGGGGAGATTGAAGAGAAGTAAGATTTTGTGCCTGGGGGATTTCTGGGAGGGAAATTAGGAGGAGGATTTCTATTGGAATTGGGGGAGGGACAGAAGAGAATTTGTGCTGATTGGGGAAGAAGAGGATTGTTTCTGGGAAGGGGGGATTGGAGCAAAGGAGGATTTGTTCTGAAGAGGAAGGATTTGTATGGGGGGGGGCATACCCCAGACCCCTGCATTCTGCCTTACAGACTCCTGAACTACATACAATTTATTGTATATTATAAACTTCTCAAACTGTCCCTGACTATTTTAATGAGGTTCTTCTTTAACCACTTAAATACTGGACACTTTCACAGCCTTCCTGCCCAGGCCAATTTTCAGTTCTCAGAGCTGTCACAGTTTAAATGTCAATTACTCAGTCATGCAACACTGTACCCAAATTACATTTTTTAAGTTTTTTGAGACAGAACTTTATTTTGATGGTATTTAATCACCACTGAGTTTTTTTTTTATTGTTTTGCTACTGTATATAAACAAAAAAATACAGTTACTTAGTTTCTGTTATAAAATTAAGCAAATAAATAAACTTTCTTCATAAATGTAGGCCAAAGTGTATTCTGCTATTTTTTTGGTAAACCATAACCCAAATCAGTGTATGTTATTTAGTCTACAAACTATGATATATACATTTGAAAAATGATCAATCCCGATGTACTGACTGTCTAACTCATTTCTTGAAACCCTAAAATGCCAAGACAGTAAAAATTCCCCTCAAATGGCCCCCTTTTTTTAAAAGTAGATAGTCCAGTGTATTTCGTAAGAGGCATGGTGAGTTTTTTTAAGTTGTACGTTTTTAAGGGGTTTCGGTTCCTGGAGAACTGGGCCGACTTTTCAGTTGGTCACCAGTTCTATAGAATGGACAGAGTGCACCTAAATGAGGAAGGTGCAGGTCTGCTGGGAGTGATGGCTGAAAAGTTAGAGGGGCTTTTAGACTAGGCAAAAGGGGGGGTCCAGAGGTAGAGATATTCAGCACGGAGCATATTTCAGAGGGCATTAGTGGTAGGTTGGCTAAAGCACATTAACCCGAGGTAAGTATAGTAACAAGTCTTATTTGCAATCTCGGAGCACCCAATAAAGGGACAGCATGCGACCGGTCTAAACTATGTGGCATGTTCACCAATGGCAGGAGCCTGGCGAGCAAGATGGGAGAACTAGAGATGCTGTTGTACGAGGAGGATTTAGATTTCGTGGGAATTTCCGAGACTTGGTTCAACAGCTCTTATGATTAGCTGGCAACCATTTAAGGGTATTCCCTTTATCGCAGGGATAAAGAGGGTAAAAAGGGGGAGGGGTATGCCTGTATATCAAGAATAATTTACAAGTGAATGTGAGAGATGACATCACTAAGGGAGCTAGGGAGGAGGTAAAATCCTTATGTAACAGCTCTGGTGAACGGGGTGAACCACAACTGCGGTTAGCAAGAATTTCAATGCTCTTCTTTATGTGAGAATTCAGTATTGGGCCCCAGGCGTCACTCCACACAAACAGGAGTTTGGGGGTTCTCTACATCATCTCTCTCTCATATAAAGATAGGTGTTGAGCTACTAAGGATGGACGCATTACAACATGCGACCAGAGCTTAGCATTTAAAATTATAGTATACACTTTAAAGATTCCAATGCACCTCTATATGCAAGTGATTATCAGTATGGGACCCCAGGCATCACTCCCAGTAAACAGGAGTTTGGGGGTTCTCTACATCATATCACTTAAACATATAGAGATGTTCTTGGCCACTAAGAGAGTTGGTATGAAATACCATCAACGCTTAGCATAGAAAAGTTAGAGCAAACATGTTCAGCAAGTCAGGGCAAGGCCCATAGGTAATGTACACTTATGTCAAGCACGTAGTAAATAGGAGTTGTAGAGACAACTAATAGTTGCATATGAGAGGCAATATAGCTCAGGTAATAACAGTTGCATATGAAAGGCAAATATAGCTCAGGTAATTTGAGAGTAGATGTCCCTTTAAGATATTCCTTAGCAGACAGTCATAGGCACAACAATCTATCCCAAGTAGTATGTTAATAGCCACAAGCCATAATAAATAACAGCAATTGTTTTAGGTGGAAAAGTATACAGCAGATCTTTCTATAGAACTACAAGTAACACAATTGCTACTTATCCGTTTGCGGGGCTTGATTGTAGTAAAAGGGGAATCCGTAGTGCAGGGTGTCAGCAAGGAAGGTCTTGAAGGTTGTCCCAGACAATGGCAGACTGTTGCCGTCAATGTAGCAGCATTAGTGCAAAAGTTTGAAGGTTGGTCTGTTGTTGCAGCATGGGGAACGATGGCACCATTGTTTGTAGTGTGGCCGAGCTACGGCTGACAATAATAGAACAGGGCTTGTGTATAAGCTGAATGCCTTTATAGGCAAGTCACCAGAAGCAGTGCATCACACTAATACCCTGATGTGCTGGGCTTTGTACCCTGATGTGCTGTTTCATGTGCCCTGTACCCTGATGTGCCATGTGCCCTGATGTACTGGGCTTTGTACCCTGATGTGCTGTTTCATGTGCCCTGTACCCTGATGTGCCATGTGCCCTGTCCTGATGTGCTGTGCCCTGATGTGCCATGTCCTGTACCCTGATGTGCCATGTGCCCTGTCCTGATGTGCTGTGCCCCATGTGCCCTGATGTGCTCTCATGTGCCCCATGTTCCCTGGTATGCCCCATGTTCCCTGATTGTGCCCTGATGTGCTCTCATGTGCCCCATGGCACATCAGGGTACATGGGCCACATCAGGGCACATGGGCCACATCAGGGCACATACGAGCACACCAGGGCACAATCAGGGCACATGGGGCACATCAGGGCACATCAGGGAACATGGGGCACATGAGAGCACAGCACATCAGGACAGGGCACATGGCACATCAGGGTACAGGGCACAGGGTACCCTGATGTACAGAGCCCAGCACATCAGGGTACATGAGGCACATGAGGGTACATGGGGCACAATCAGGGCACATGGGAGCACATCAGGGCCCATGGGGGCACATCATGGCACATGGGGGCACATCAGGACACATGGGAGCACATCAGGGCACATGGGAGCACATCAGGGCACATGGGAGCACATCAGGGCACATGAGAGCACATCAGGGCACATGAGAGCACATGAGGGCACATGAGGGCACATGAGGGCACATCATGGCACATGAAAGCACATCAGGGCACATGAGGGCACAATCAGGGCACAATCAGGGCACATGAAAGCACACCAGGGCACATGAGAGCACATTAGGGCACAATCAGGGCACATGAGAGCACACCAGGGCACAGGTCAGCATTTACTTGTTGTTTTCTTCAAAGGCAGAGTAGCGCAGGAAGCGTCTATCATAAGTTTACTTGTCTCTCATGTCACACTGCTACTCCCCGGCAGCCCCCCCTCTCTTCTCGTCCATCTCAGATGATGTCACAAGCAAATGGGGATGGACGAGAAGAGAGGAGGGGCCGCCGGGGAGTAGCAGTGTGACATGAGAGACAAGTGAACTTATGACAGACACTTCCTGCGCTTCTCTTTATGCACCTCGATCTACACTTCTGTGGCACCTGCCTGCGGGCCATTTAAAACCGCAAATGGCCCGCGGGCCGGTACTTTGAGACCCCTGATCTAGGGTATTATTTCTCGACCTTTTTTTAGCCATGGCACCCTTTAAAATTATGGACAGTCTCAAGGCAACCCCATTCTAAAATGTAAAAAAAACTATCCTAATAGTTTTACACAATGCAGCAACATCCACAAGTAGGACACCCAACATTAGAGGTGATTTATTCTTCCAAAGCAAATACTGCACACTAGTACTGACTAGTATTCCAATCTTTCTCCTCTCCCTCAGTTTCTCTCCATCACTCAAACAATGATGCTGTGTAGGTGATCAACACCCTTCTTATCAACACTGATAACATCATCGGTTGTTAAGACATCAGTGGCCGGAAGGCAAGTTTGATCCACTTGCTATCTTATCTTTTTCGGCCAATTTTTTGGCATTTTTCCAAGGCATCCCTAAAGAAACCATCAAGGCACACCAGGATGCTGGGCACCCTTGCTGAAAAAGGCTGATCTAGTGAAAGGCAATTGGTCACAGCAATCACATGATACCAGGGTCGGCCCAATACTATGACATGTGTTCTGTGACAGATAGAGCAAATGCACGGCCACTAGGGCATACACAAGGCGTGCAACAGGGAGGATGTCATATAACGTTCACCTGAGATAACATTGCTATTTTCAGTGTTTATTGATTGTGCTGAGGTTTATATGTGTCTGTGGTACTCTTGCTTGTGGCAAAGCAATTAAAGAATATTTTATAGGTAATATAGGTAATATTTTATAGGTAAACTTGGTTTTGTTAAACCATATTACTTATTGGTTTTGTTAAACCATATTACTTAGGCCCCTTCCACAGTTAACAGTTTGGCGACATTTACTTTTTGCTGCAGTGTGCTATGCCCACCGCAGATCACTACCTCCCTGAAGCATCCCTTATTCTTAAGTTCTAAATTTGGCAGACATGAATGTGGAATCCTCTTACTCTTGTCTCCATATATAAAGATGAACTCCAGGTAAACAGATAAATACATGTTTGGAAAAAATTTCACCTGCCAAAGGATTTGTTTTTCTGCCCACCCAGTCCTGATATTTACACAACTCTGAGACATAGCACAGACTTGTCTGGCAGGGAATGCAGTTAAGTTACACATATAGGACCAGATTCACAAACGAGATACGGCGGCGTATCTACTGATACGCCGTCGTATCTCTGTTTCTAACTATGCGACTGATTCATAGAATCAGTTACGCATAGCTAGCCCTAAGATCCGACAGGTGTAATTGAATTACACTGTCGGATCTTAAGGATGCAATTCTAGGCCGGCCGCTAGGTGGCGAGGCCATTGTGGCCGGCGTAGAATATGCAAATGAAGACTTACCGCCCCCCCCCCCCGTCCCGAACGGCCCGTTGATCTAAATCTACGTAGTTTCCGTCGAGTTGCGCCACGTAAAACTAGGGCTGAGCCCTAGTTCTCTTAAGCCATGGTAAGTATGGCCGTCGTTCCCGCGTCGAAATTTAAACATCAACGTCGTTTGCGTAAGACGTCCGTGAATGGCGCTGGACGCCATTTACGTTAACTTCTAAGCAAATGACGTCGGTGCGACGTCAGTTAGCGCAATGCACGTCGGGTAATTTACCCGACGGAGCATGCGCAGTACGTCCGGCGCGGGAGCGCACCTAATTTAAATGGGACTCGCCCCATTCGATTGGGCCCGCCTTGCGCCGGACGGATTTAAGTTACACCGCTACAAATTTCCAGGTAAGTGCTTTGTGGATCGGGCACTAACTTGTGTAATTTGCGGCGGTGTAACTTAAATCAGAAAAGTTACGTTGCGCCCGCTGGTTGTGAATCTGGCCCATAGGTCTTATTCCTCCCTTGGCCTGTAGGTGGACAGTGAAAGGAAACGCAGGACACTCCCTGTCTGCTCTCTACTCCTATGAACATGTTTCTTGTTAGTACATGAGCTTTGCAGCACAACTGACATGTTCCATTTATATCTGCCTGGGTCTCAGCGTTAAAGCAGAGGTTTACCCATAAAAAAAAAAAATTTTAACATTACATTCAGATGAGTTGTCAGAATGACATTAGGCTGTTTTTTTTTTATCTTATTGCAGTACATACCGTATTTTCACCGCCGCTTCCGGGTATGTAATCTGCGGGACTGGGCGTTCCTAATTGATTGACATACTTCAGACCGGCGCATACAGTGCATCACGAGTTGCCGAAAGAAGCCGAACGTTGGTGCGCAGGCGCCGTATAGAGCCGACTCGCAGTCCAGCTTCTTTCGGCAACATCGGAAGGATGTAAATCAATTAGGAACGCCCAGTCCCGTAGATTACATACCCGGAAGCAGCAGTGAAAATACGGTATGTACGGCAATGAAATAAAAAAAAAAAAAGCCTAATGTCATTCTGACAACTCGGCTGAATGTAATGTTAAAAAAAAATTTGGGGGTGAACCCCCGCTTTAATTCTGTAGAGAACTGTACTCTTGTGATGAAGTGAGCATCATGCTCTGCGGAGTTCTACTGCGAGCCCAAGCAGGTATTATGATGCACCCCTATGATAACTATGATGTTGTAAATTGAATGGCACAGACATTATTTAACCTGGAAGAGCAGCTGCAGTTGGAAAACTGAAAAGGATGTATGTGGGATATAGAGTGGAAAGAAGGCTAATACAGGGCTATAATAGCTTTAAGATTCATTTTCAGCATAAAAGTCTTAAAATATTAAAACACTTCAACGTCCAAGGGCATATTATGTAATATGACTTAGTTAGCCTTTTTCAATATACTGCATGCTAATAAAAATTATCTGAATACAGGCACACGGTAGTCTATTCATGTGTTCATATAAGCCTTTTTGTCTATTAGACAAATAAATTAAATACAAACTCTTGGATGTTTTATGGCTGACATTCATCTTTTTTTGAAAAGTTTTTCTATGTTGGTGTATATTGATTTCCAGCACCTAAATTGCATAAATAGATATTTTCTTTATTATTTGTATAATTTCTTTAATATTACAAATGTACCAAATGAGACAATATAGATCATCTAAAGCTTTTAAAAGTTATTAAAAGTACTGCAACTTTTTTTTTTTTAATTAGCATTGATTTTTTTACTGTGATATATATATATATATATATATATATATATATATATATATATATATATATATATATTACTTATTTTTTTTGTGCTATTGTATCATATTCATGGAGATAATTAGTTTCTGCCACAAAAAAGCTTAACATTTTTAAATTAAAACTAATTCAGTTCTAGTATTCAAACAGAACGCTGTTTTACTTTTCATGCGTATTGAAGAGTATTTCAAAATGATCACTATCACACTGATTACTATGTTAACCTGTTTATTAATGTTATACTTAACAAAGGATTGATGACTTATAAAGAGAGTGCAGTCATATATTACTGAAAGGTTGTCTAAAAAGCATTAACTGAACTTTAGGCCTCGTACACACGACCGAGGAACTCGTCGTAAATGAAACATCGTTTTCCTCGACGAGTTCCTTGTCAGGCTTGTCGAGAATCTTGACAAGCTTTCTTTGCGTACACACTGTCAAGACAAAATCTCGTCGTTCTCAAACGCGGTGAAGTACAACACGTATGACGGCACTATAAAGGGGAAGTTTGATTCCACTGGCGCCACCCTTGGGGCTCCTTTTGCTAATCTCATGTTACTGTGTGTTAAGTAAAAGTTTGATGAGAGACGATTCGCGCTTTTCAGTCTGTTACAGCGTGACAAATGTGCTATCTCCATTACAAACCCTACTTTTACCGAAGGCACATCTCATACTTTATTCTGAGCATGCGCGGGTTTCTAAGCATACACGCAAACGTGTTTCTCGTCGTAAACCAGCCCAACGAGAAACACGACGAGGAAATTGAGACTCCCGACGAGGAAAAAGAGAACTTGTTCTCTTTTTTTCTCGTTGAGTTCCACAACAGTTTTCTCAACGAAAAACATACACACGACCGTTTTCCTCGGCAAAAAAGCTCTGCCACCAAGTTTCTTGATGGATTCTGTCGAGGAAAACGGTTGTGTGTACGAGGCCTCAGATTTCCCCTCCGACTTGGACAGTTGGATAAACTCCTTTCCTGCACTGAAGTTGCTCAATCTGACTTCACTACCCACAATGTGTAAAAGAAGTTGGAGTAGGTCAGATTGAGCCTGCCTCATTTCCTGACTGGAGGACATAAATGCAGAACCATCTAGCCCATTCTGCCCTTGCCTGGCCCTAGCCCACCCCTTTCATTTTGTGTTTTTTTGATTTTTATTATTATTACTATACAGGATTTTTAGAGCACCAACCGTTTTAGCAGCATTTTACAATAAAAGGGGAGACCATACAGCAACAGTACAATTCAATACAAGAGAGTAAGGAGGGGGCCTGCTCCTGGGAGCTTACAATCTAATAGAGATTGGCTGCTGGAGCAAAAGGTATTAGCAGTGATGGAAGAAATAGAAGATTTAGTTATTAGCTGAAGGAAGGATAGGCTTCCCTGAAGAGATGAGTTTTCAGGGATTGCCTAAAAGTGGACAGAGTAGGAGATAGCCGGAAATATTGGGGTAGAAAATTCCAGAGCATGGGACAGGCTCTAGAGAAGTCCTGGAGACGAGGATGAGGAGAGGAGACAAGGGAGCTAGAGAGCAGGAGATCTTGTGAGGAGTGGAGAGGACCGTTTGGGTGATATTTGGAGACAAGATTGGTGATGTAGCTCGGGGCAGAACTTTAAATGGCTTTGTATGTTATTATTAATGTTTTGAATTGTATTTGTTGGGCAATGGGAAGCCAGTGACGGGAATTGTCAGAGAGGCATGGCAGACATTGAACAGTTGGTAAGGTGGACGAGTCTGGCTACAGCATTCATCATAGATTGAAAAAGGGATAGTCTGAGAAGAGGCAGGCCAATGAGGAGGGCGTTACAAAAGTCTAGACGAGAGATGAAAAGTAAGTGAATAAGTTGCTTAGTGCTTTCAATGGTTAAAAAGGAGGTTTAGTTTGTAGAAGTTAACCGCTTAAGACCTGCCGCACGACTAAATCCGTGGACAAAATGGCACGGCTGGGCATATGGACGTACAGGTACATCCCCTTTAAGAAGCCCAGCCATGGGTCTCGAGCGTGCCACTGGCCGACGCGCTCGTGGCCTGGTCCTGTGCTCCGTGACCGCGTCCGTGGGACCCACGGACCCGATCGCCTCCGGTGTCCCGCGATCGCTCACAGAGCTGAAGAACGGGGAGAGGTAAGTGTAAACAAACCTCTCCCCGTGCTTCCTAGTGAGCCTGTCACTGATCATCTGTTCCCTGTCATAGGGAACGATGATCAGTGACATCACACGCCCAGCCACGCCCCCCTACAGTAAGAAACACACTTTAGGAAACACTTAACCCCTTTAGCGCCCTCTACAGGTTAACCCCTTCACTGCCAGTGTTATTTTCACAGTAAGCAGTGCATTTGTATAGCACTGTTTGCTGTAAAAATGACAATGGTCCCAAAATAGTGTCAAAAGTGTCAGATGTGTCCATCTTAATGTCGCAGTCATGTTAAAAAAATCGCCGATCGCCGCCATTACTAGTAAAAAAAAAAAAAATATTAATAAAAATGCCATAAAACTATCCCCTATTTTGTAGACGCTATTAGCCAGATTCAGAAAGAGTTAAGCCGGCGTATGAGTAGATACGTCGTTGTAACCCTGAATCTAAGCTGTCGTATATTTAAGTGTATTCTCAAATTGAGATACACTTAAATCTAGCTAAGATACGACGGCCTGTGCCGTCATATCTTAGCTGCTATTTAGGCCGGCCGCTAGGGGCGTGAACGCTGATTTATGGCTAGAATGCGTAAATCAGCGAGATACGCCTATTCACAAACGTACGCTTGCCCATCGCAGTAAAGATACACCATTTACGTAAGGCGTTTTCAGGTGTAAAGTTAGTCCACCAAAAAGCTGGCCCAGCCAATGTTAAGTATGGACGTCGGTCCCGCGTCAATTTTTTTAAATTTTTACGTCGTTTGCGTAAGTCGTCCGTGAATGGGGCTGGACGTAGTTTACGTTCATGTCGAAACCAATAAGTCTTTGCGGCGTAATTTGGAGCATGCGCACTGGGATATGCGCCATTCGTAAAAAACGTCAATCCCGTCGGGTCACGATTCATTAGCATAAAACACGCCCACCTCTTCACAATTTGAATTAGGCGCGCTTAGGCCGGCACATTTACGCTACGCCTGCCTAACGTTAGGCTCTCCTACCTGAATCTAGCTATATAACTTTTGAGCAAACCAATCAATAAACGCTTATTGAGATTTTTTTTTTACCAAAAATATGTAGAAGAATACGTATCGGCCTAAACTGAGGGAAAAAAAGTTTTTTTATATATTTTTGGGAAAAAAGGACGTCAATTTTGTTTGGGAGCCACGTCGCACGACCGCGCAATTGTCAGTTAAAGCGATGCAGTGCCGAATCGCAAAAAGGGGCCTGGTCCTTTAGCTGCATAATGGTCCAGGGGTTAAGTGGTTAAGGAGGTGAAGTCTACAAGATTTGGACAGTAATTGGATGTGGGGCTGAAATGAAAGGTTAGAGACCAGGATTGCACCTAGCACCCTGACAAGAGGGGAGGGCCTGATAGTTGTATTATTGATTATGATGGAGAAGTCAGGGGAAGGGGCACCGGCAGGAAGGAATATGATGAGCTCAGTTTTAGAAAGATTAAGTTTGAGGAAGTGGTGGGTCATCCATGCTGATATGTCAATTAGTAAGTTAGTAATGCATGAGGAGACTGAAGGAGTAAGGTGAGGAGTAGAGCGATAGATTTGGGTGTCATCAGCATAGAGATGGTACTGGAAGCCATGGGAGTTTATCCAGTGATCAAAGCAGGAGGTGTAGATGAAAAAAAGGAGGTGTCCGAGGACAGACCCTTGGGGGACCCCTACAGAAAGAGGAAGTAAAGAGGAGAAGACAGAGTTGTAGGTAACACTGAAGGAGCACTGTGATAGTTAGGAGGAGAACCAGGAGCGAGGAGAGTCTTGTAGTCCAAGAGAGTGGAGTTTTTTGAGAAGGAAGGGATAGTCAACAGTATCAAAGACCGCAGAGAGTTTTAGTAGTATGAGTAGTAGCCATTGGTTTTAGCAATTATTAAATCATTAGTGAGTTTTAGTAGGGCGGTTTTAGTGGAGTGCAGTAAATGAAAGTTAAAAGTGAGGTAGGAGCTCAGACGGTTGTAGACTAAGCGCTCTAAAAGTTTAGAGGTAAACGGAAGCAAGAAGATGGGTCTTAATTTGCTCAGGCTGGTGGGGTCCAGTGAGGGCTTTTTAAGTATGGGGGTGATCAGTGCATGCGTTAGAGGGGAGAGGAAGGTTCCTGTAGAGAGGGAGAGATTAAAGATGTAAGTGAGGGAGCATAGGCTAGAAGAAGAGGGTAACCATAGTAGTTCCGAGGGAACAGGGTCCAGTGGAAAGGTGGTAAGGTGGGCTTCTGAGAAAACTTTAAGGACCCCTTCGGTAGTAGCAAGATCAAAAGAAGGAGAACCTCTGGGAGAATCTAGGATGAAAAAGGACCTGGGGGTCCTTATAGATGACAAGCTCAGCAATGGCATGCAATGCCAGGCTGCTGCAAGCAAAGCCAACATAATATTTGCATGCATTAAAAAGGGAATTCACTCCAGAGATAAAACGATAATTCTCCCACTCTACAAGACTCTGGTCCAGCCGCATTATGAAAATGCCGTCCAGTTCTGGAAGGATGTGCTGAAACTGGAGAGAGTCAAGAGAAGGGCAACAAAGCTAATGGAGAAAGACTACAAGCATTGAACTAAATTCTTTCTGGACATGAGACGCTTGAGAGGGGATATGATAACAATGTACAAATACCATACTGGCGACCCTAGCATAGGAAAAAAACTATTTAGTGAAAGTGTATTTAAAAAGACACACGGCCATTCACAAAAGTTAGATGAGGAGCGGTTTAACCTTAAACTACGCAGATCTTTGATGATGGGGGGAACTAATGCGTAAACCACACTAACAATGAGAATAGCTGATTAGTTAAAACTGCATCAACCATATAATAATATAGTGAAATAAGGGTTAAAACAACCTAGGCAGCTGCCACAACTAAGTAATGTTCGCACACTGGTAATATATTAATGATGGGGGGTGTTGGGGCGCTTACCAGTAATATAAAAATATATAAATAAATAACTAATTGATCAATAAAAATGCAATGTGCTCATTGAAATAATAGTGATAACATCAACATTAAATAAGCAATAAATAGATCACACAATATATGTGAATAAAGTGCAGCAATAATGATAAATTAAAGTGCCTAAATAAAATATGTGCTGATCAAGTGCATCAGAACAGTATAATAAAGTGCATAGATGCGTAAATGAAATGATCAATAAATGTCCATAACATAATTAAAAATGGTGAAAAAAAGTCTCTCATGCAAACGTGCAATGTGAATCCAGGGCAGAATCCCAAACATGCAGCCCAAAGGTAATTAATGTCCACACGATAATTTCCAAAGTGCAGTGCTCAGGGAAAACAAATCCAAAAAAACGTGCTCCACTCAAAGTCACCAGTAGTGCTAGCCTCTCACCTCTAGGAGGCTTACAATAAGCCTTAATTATGATCACAATGGCCGCAGCTTCTCTTCCCTATTCCATGTGCAGGTCACTTGTAGTGTTGCTCAAGAATATTCGTATTGCGAATATTCGTTACGAATATTGCATATTCGAGTATTCGCGAATAACTCGAATATCGCGGTCAAAATTCGCTATTACGAATATTCGTATTTTTTCAAATTTATTTTTAAAACAGATCACATCCTAGTGATCTCCATCGACATCTAAAAGCATTGCTGGTATGATTAGAGACCCTGGGCCGAGTAGCTGAGACGATCCTTTTATGTTGACGAATATTCGCTTTCGCCAATATTCGTTTTATGAATATTCGCGAATACTTTCTCCGCCCTTCTTTTGCATCAGAGCCAATCAGAGTTCTCCTACCACAGTTGTCAGAGGTTAGCAACCTCCATAGCAACCAATAGGAACCTGCCTGCACGACCAGTATATAAGATCACTCCCAGCAGTATTTCAGTGCAGATTCACAAGGTGGCTAGAGAGAGTGGAGTGTTTCTGTGCGTTTTTCCAGTGTATTGCGATCTTAGAGCTTAGAGCATTGTGCTTCCTATAGTGCTTTCAGTTCTGAGTTTCCTGCTTCTATAACCAACTGTTTTTTTCAAAGCAAAAGACCCAACAGCTTTTCTAAAAGCTCAGATTTGTGTTGTTTTGTCCAGGTTAGTGTAGCTTAGTGTTAGATAGATTTCTGTGTAGTTAGTGTAAGTGTACATTTCTTTAAGGTAGCTTAGTTTAGTGTGTGTTTAGTCTCTGTGTTTTGTGTATAAAAAAAAAAAATTAGCTTTAGTTTAGTCATATAAGTTTGTGTAAGTAGAGTTAGTGTTTAGTGCATATTAGTTTATTATTTGTAGTCCTCGTCTTTATCCTTGTCAGTCAGTGTAAAAAAAAAAATAAAAATTTAGCTTTAGTTTAGTCATATAAGTTTGTGTAAGTAGAGTTAGTGTTTAGTGCATATTAGTTTAGTATTTGTAGTCCTCGTCCTTGTCTGCGTCCTTCAGTCTAACAAAAAAAAAAAGTTTTAGCTGTAGTATTTTAGTTCCTGTTTAGTAGCTGTCCGTGTCATAGTCTACGTCTTTGTCCGTGTAAAAAAAACAAAAAAAAAACAAAAAAAAAGTTTTAGGTGTAGTATTTTAGTTCCTGTTTAGTAGCTGTCCGTGTCGTAGTCTACGTCTTTGTCCGTGTAAAAAAAATAAAAAGTTTTAGGTGTAGTAGTTTTATTCTAGTTTAGTAGCTGTCTACGTCTTTGTCTGCGTCTTTGTCTGCGTCTTTGTCTGCGTGCCTGTCTTGCTAAAAAAACAAAAAACACTTCTTTCTCACATTTCCCCCCCCCCAATAAAGTTTACCCCCCCACATGAGCAAGCTGTCCAGGCATGCTGGGAGTTGTAGTTTTGCAACAGCTGGAGACACACTGTTTGGGAAATACTAATATCTGATCTTATATCCTAACTTTTAAACTAGTCTAAAATGCAGTTAAAGATAATGAAATAACAGTGGTGAAATTACTTACACTAATCAGCAGTTTTTCCTCACTGGATGAAAAGTTACTCCCCACCATCTTCGCTTCGCTGGGCAGCACAAAATAGCGATCCGAAAATCGACTGGCAAAGATCCAGGAAATTATCTCCGTTCTCGTGTGTTCTAAGCGCGCATGCGCGGACGAGAATTTTGCAATCAATTTCGCATTCGTGAAATTTCGCAAAAAAAATTTTTTTGATAAAATATCACGAATATTCGATTTTAACGAATATTTCACGAATGTTCGTCTATATATTTGTGATATATCGCTAAATCGAATATGGCGTATTCCGCTCAACACTAGTCACTTGTAGTTCCACACCAAACAGCAGCGTTTAAACAGTAATCCCTCCTTCCTCAAACCAATGGCTCTCATAGGGTGTATATAAAGGAGGAAACACTCACAATAGTGTGAAATCGCAATAACAAGCTTTTATTTAAAACACAGTAAACTCACATTTAAAAGTTCCAATTCAAGAACATCAGAAGAACGTATGGATATCACCGCTCCCGGCCGAGAGCAGAGATGACGTCACCGACGGCTCAGCTGTTCCTCACGTGTTACGTGGCAACTCACACCACTTAATCACAGGATCATGAGCCGTAGGTGAAGGCGGTGACTGATATAGCGCGCCGCGTCGTCATGGAGACGATTGTCAACATGTTGGCGGGCTCTGTGTAACAGGTACATACCTAATAAGTTTATTAGCGAATGTTGCCATCTATCAACAGGGGGCCAATATGAACATGTATAAGTACTAGAATAAAAAACTTTAACATTTAAATATTCAAAACCATCAGGAGCTCCCTCATGTGGTGAATAATTAGAAGACACCTCAACATAATTTGCTAATGGACGGATACTCCATCATGTGGCCAAAAACCTGTATGACAATAAAATATGGTGTATTCTCTATATAGGGGACAATGAAAGAAGGGATTCCTCGCAAACTGCCATCATTCGCAAATAAAACCCATATAATACACATATGTCCATAATAGATAAAAACGTTTAAAATATTTAAAAACATATATTGTAAATATAGTTTTAAAAAAACGGCCGGATGGTCAGAGCAATATCTTGAAGCAACAAATCACATAGATGGGAGTCAACATAAGATAGTATACCGAGGTATAGGTATACTGGACACCAAGATAAAACCCTGATTTGTATAAGTATTTGTTCAATCTAATCCACCAATAGTTGAAAAGGGAGAGTATTACCTCTATTAGGCTATTGGTAAAATCAATCAGATGTGCCAGCATCCCGGTTATTTGTAAATAGTGAGACCTAGTGGGTAGGATCAAAAAGGGCTGCTTAAGGCCGATTGATAATTCATATCACAGATCAAAAGAGAAAAGAGAATGGGATTGGGATTTTCGAGGCACTGATAGGAAACAAGGTTTATAAAAATATATGAATATTTATTTGACAATATACAAAAATACAAAGGTAAAAGACATTTGGGACAAACCCCACAAATCAGATGGGTAGCAAGACCATTGTTATCTAATCGGTGGAGCCATTGATTTAGACCGGTTTTGCGGTATAAAACCGCTTCTTCAGGAGAGTTCTAGAAAATACAGGTAAGATATACAATAAAAGACAAGCAATATATACAATAAAGTTAAACATGAAGAAAAATATATAATAATCAGCATTGCATTCTGCAGGAAAGTCAAGAAAACTTGCTCACCTTTACTGGCCAAAGCGATCACGTGCTGGGTCGGGCAGTCCCCCTGTGGCGCACGTGGGGGATAATGCAGACGGGCTCTATAGGGTAAGGTTAATTGATTGATTATAATGGTTATTATTGGTAGAGTGAAACACCGGGTGCAAGGAAAGGACTAGTGGGTGAATGGTTGGGATAAGTGAGTGACAAGGATGAAAGGGGGCGGGGGTGAGTGACAAAGTTGAAAAAGGGGGGGGGGCGGGTCCAAAAAAGAAACCAAAAAGAAGAAAAGAAATTGTTAACTAGAGGAAAGGAAAAGAGCGGTGGAAAGAGGAAAGAAAAAGGGGAGGAAGAGGAGGAGAAAGAAGTGAGGGGAACAAGAAGAGAAGAAGAAAAAGAAGGGGAGGGAAACAACAGAGAAGGGAAAGAAAAAGAAAAAGGAGGTAAAAAACAAAGGAAGGGAGGAAGGATAGAAAGGGTGGGAAAGAAGGAATGGGAAATGGGAATGGGAGAAAAAAAAAGAAATAAAGATAAAGATAATAAAAATAAACTAAAATAAAATAAAATGAAATAAAATAAAATAAAAGGGAAAACAAGGGGAAAGAACAGGGGAAGGAAGGGAGAGGGGAGGAAACGGAAGGAGAAAGGGGGAGGGGGGGTGGGGAAAAAAATGGAGTGATTGGAAACCAGGGCGATGGGTGAAGGAAGGTGGATAAAACCAGGAAGTGATGGTGACTGAAAGTGCAGAAAAACGAGGAAGTGACACTAGGTGAACCCGTAGCACCAAGGTTTAAATAAAGTTGGCTCTTACCAAAACGATTATAAGATTTAATTAAATAATACTGGGGCGGAGGACAGACGGCTTTTGGAAGAGTCCGGTAAAAGGCACTGAGTCCAGGATTGTTTACAAAGGCAAGTTAGCCAAGCTGAAGGGAATATCAGACCAACAATAGGATTTGAGGGTCACAATCCAAAGCAGTGTATATAAAATTAAGCAAGGAACAGGTAGACAAATGCAGAATCTGCATTGATCAAAAGTCTTACCGGATTCAGTCGTCTAGTGCAGCGTCCCCAGGGAGAGCTCCGTGCGTCTCATACAAACAGCTCATGAAGCCGTTTAAATGGGACATCCCAAACCGCGCTGTATGTCACGTGATAGTGACGCAGACGCGGCTCTCCATCCAAACAACCTGCGCACTAGTTTAGTGCGCAGGCGTGCAGCCCTAAAACCCAATGGCATAACGCCAGGTCAAGGGTTGCAAATCCCGAGCTCGGTTTGGAGCTCGGGATCTGGATGGACCAACGTGCGCCAGTGAAAAATGAGGGGGGAGGAGCCGTAGCCAGCCCGATCACATGACCAGGAGCGCTGGGCTGACAGGATGCAATGTTGAAATTACAAAGAAAAAAACTTAGAAAGTATAATAAGCATATAAAGTTATTCAAATTTGTATCAAATTACATATAGGGAGATACACCTATAGTTTTATAACATTGCAATACAAATTCCAGGTAAATCTTCATTCAGGGGAGGGGCAGACATAGAGGGGTAATGTATAGGCATTACAGTATATTATGCTAAGAGAAGGCATTAATACAAGGCAAACATTGACAATTTCTTCTCAGTTATAAAAATTTACCTTTTGGTATATTGTCCAACCAGGGGGTATGGTGACATAGTGGTAGATAACTATTTATATCGACCGTTTTAAAATGCGTCTGTGTTATCAGAGTATCTCCTTCCCTGATAATCACTAGGTCGAGAAAATTGATTTTTTCATTGCTTATTTTCCAGGTAAGTTTAATGTTTTTATCATTAGTGTTTAGATAAAAACCAAAATCAATAAGGCTCTCCCTATCCCCCGCCCAAATAATGAAAATATTATCTATAAAATGTTTGTATAAAAGCAGTTGTTGAGGTTTTCTGTTGTACAATACATCATCTTCCCATTCTGCCATATACAGGTTGGCCACACTTGGTGCATACTTCGCGCCCATTGCTATGCCACAGATTTGTTTGTAATAATTATCTAGACTGTATTCCAGGCAATTAGCAATGAACTTCTTTTGTGCGTTTTTTAAGTCACTCAAACCATTCAATGCCCAATTCGTTGCTTGTATGGCTTCATTGTGATTAATAATTGTGTATAGTGACGAAATGTCAGCTGTGGCCAAATACACTGTACGATCATCCAAGTTTATGGCATCCAGTAATTGAATCAGATGCTTAGTGTCCCTGAGATAAGACTGAGTTTTTCTCACTAAGGGTTGAAGGAACCAGTCAATATACTCTCCAATTCTTGCCCCTACAGAACCAATTCCGTTTACAATAGGCCTTCCTGGTGGATCTTCTTTAGACTTATGAATTTTAGGAAGAGTATATATGACAGGAATTTTACATCCTGTCGGTTGTAAGTATATTCCTTCTTTTTTATTTAGAAGGCCTTTTGTTCTTCCAGTTTTTATCAGGCTTGCTAGGTCATCTTTATAGCGGATTATGGGGTTTCCAGGCAATTTTAAGTATGTGGCACCGTCACTCAATTGGCGTTTTGACTGAATGACAATGGCCCCCCCTTATCTGCCTGCCTTACAACTACATCCTTCCTTTCTTCCAGTTTTCTTATCCCATTCTTGATATCTCCAGGGTCATGAAACTTCTTTATCTTTAAATCTTGCAGATCCTTCAGCACCATTCTTCTAAATACCTCCATATGTCCTTCATTGCCTACTGGCGGGTTAAATAAAGACTTATTTTTTAAGGTACTAAATTGGACTTCACTTTCCACAGTCAAATTTCTTGTTAGGCCTTCCCCCGGTTTGTTCATCATATATTTTTTGATATGACTTCTTGCAAATTTGTTTATGTCAATATAAGCATTACATTTATTGAGATTTTTCTTTGGGGCAAATTTTAGGCCTTTATCTAGTACCTTGATTTCCTCTTTTGTAAGTTCAACTCCGCTGATGTTAATGACCCCCTCTCCTATTAGTCTCTTCTTCTTCTGTTTCTTTGTTCCCGCCCTGCAGCCTCTGTTTGATTTCCGTTTCTTCCAGGTCGGATTTTTAGAGACCTCCATGGTGTCCGTCTGGTTCTTGCTTCCCTGTCCCGATTCCTCTGATGATCTGTGTTCCTGGGACCCGTAGATCTTTACTGACAGAGTGGTAGGGATGTGGAATTCTCTTCCACAAGCAGTGGTATCAGCAGGGAGAGTCGATAGTTTCAAAAAACTATTAGATTGGCACCTCAGCGACCACAACATACAGGGGTATATGATGTACTATTGACATAAACATTTACACACACAACAGGTTTTCAACCTTACTAACTATGTAACTATGTAAAAGAGGAGAGTGTTGAGGGTGGTTTTATACAGGGTATGTTAAGTGGGATAGATATCTGTGCAGTGGAGATGCCCCCATGAATTGCATCAGTCTTGTGTTTAGGCGCATGTAAATGCATGTAGGCACGTCAGGGAATTTCCTGCTCAATCTCTCCTCTCCTGGATGTGCAGGTGCTGGAATTTGTTTAGTTTTTTGCCTCTAAACGCTCCTGTCTCTAAATGCCTGTAGACTAAGGTGACCAGATTTTAAAAATGAAATCTGGGGACATTATTTTTTATTGGTAAATTATTTAATAAGCATATTTTCCCCAGCAATGCAGCCTCACTAGTGCCCAGAAATGTAGCATTACCATTGCCAAGCAATGTAGCCTCACCAGTGCCCAGCAATGTGGCCTCATCAGTGCCCATTGATGCAGCCTCACCAGTTCCCAGCAATGCAGCCTCATCAGTGACCATCAATGCAGCCTCACCAGTGCCCAGCAATGCAGCCTCACCAGGAGACGATTGACGTGCGGGTAAAGCGCGTCATCGCCTTCCGAAAATATCTGACGGGGACTCGGCTATTTACGGCGCTATATGGCGCCTGCCGTGTAGAGCTGACTGCGCAGGCGCCATAAAGTGCCGAGTCCCCCTCGGATATTTTTGGAAGACGATGACGCGCTTTACCCACACGTCAATCATCTATGCCTAGTCTTAGGAACGCCTACTCCCCGGGGGAGCCAGAACCCGGAAGCCCGGTGAAAACAACTATAAGACCGTAAGTACAGCAGATAAAAAAAAATCCAGCATTCCTCTAGATGTCAGCAGTATGCTGGATGTAACGGTCTATTGATGTTTTAGGGTGAACCCCCACTTTAACTGTAGTGGTGAAATCACCTCCTACAGCGCTGGAGTTGCTGATTTACGTATCTCAGGAGCAAACGCTGTTGCTGTCAAGATAAGTAAATCTGCACTGCAACTGAACAGCGTACCTGCTAAGCAAATGATGGTTAACAATAAAACAAAGTAACATTACAGTTTAACAGTAAGACTATAGCTGCAAAGCAAATACAAAAAAAAAAGTAAAACAATTTTTTTTTTTAATGCAATCTGTGCCTAAAATATATACAGTACAGACCAAAAGTTTGGACACACCTTCTCATTCAAAGAGTTTTCTTTATTTTCATGACTATGAAAATTGTAGATTCACACTGAAGGCATCAAAAATATGAATTAACACATGTGGAATTATACATAACAAAAAAGTGTGAAACAACTGAAAATATATTTCATATTCTAGGTTTTTCAAAGTAGCCACCTTTTGCTTTGATTACTGCTTTGCACACTCTTGGCATTCTCTTGATGAGCTTCAAGAGGTAGTCACCTGGTGCAGCACCCCATCACTCTCCTTCTTGGTCAAATAGCCCTTACACAGCCTGGAGGTGTGTTTGGGGTCATTGTCCTGTTGAAAAATAAATGATGGTCCAACTAAACGCAAACCGGATGGAATAGCATGCAGCTGCAAGATGCTGTGGTAGCCATGCTGGTTCAGTATGCCTTAAATTTTAAATAAATCCCCAACAGTGTCACCAGCAAAGCACCCCGACACCATCACACCTCCTCCTCCTCCATGCTTCACGGTGGGAGCCAGGCATGTAGAGTCCATCCGTTCACCTTGTCTGCTCTCAAGTTTGGACTCATCAGACCAAAGCACAGATTTCCACTGGTCTAATGTCCATTCCTTGTGTTTTTTAGCCCAAACAAGTCTCTTCTGCTTGTTGCCTTTCTTTAGCAGTGGTTTCCTAGCAGATATTCTACCATGAAGGCCTGATTCACACAGTCTCCTCTTAACAGTTCTAGAGATGTGTCTGCTGCAAAAGGTGGCTACTTTGAAGAACCTAGAATATGAAATATATTTTCAGTTGTTTCACACTTTTTTGTTATGTATAATTCCACATGTGTTAATTCATAGTTTTGATGCCTTCAGTGTGAATCTACAATTTTCATAGTCATAAAAATAAAGAAAAATCTTTGAATAAGAAGGTGTGTCCAAACTTTTGGTCTGTACTGTATATGGAGAAGCATGGGGGCATCCGCCCCAAAGGTTAGGAGCAAATCGCTCGTCCACCCCTGCTGCCCCCATGCTTCGACATATATGCTCTTTTTTTTAACTGTGGTGGTGAAATCACCTCCTACAGCGCTAAGTCATTTATGTATCGTGGGAGCAATTGCAGAATAGAATACAGTAAAAAAGAGCAGAACAATAGAGAGAGAATAGAGAGAGACAGAACAATAAAACAACAACTATTTTTTTTACACTTTTATTTGTAAGTGTAACATTCACCAATGCAAAGGCCAGGATTGTCAGGACAGGAGGGACAATAATAGCAGGTGTCATGCCTAAATCCGCACTTGCTACAGACACGACATCTTCTTTGGGGGGCTCATTGGGTGTGAATCTCATGCAGCCGGCTTACTGCATTTGGATTGGGATGGTGAGGTGAAGCACTGTCTGGAAACAGAAGGGCTCTGACAATCTTTTCCTGGAATTCAAGGAAGGATCCATTCCGTCCTGAAGCTCTGTATAGCACATGAGTGTTCAGCAAAGCCAATTGAAATA